>NC_039285.1:21597485-21897485 GCF_003368295.1 Carassius auratus
GTTGGTTATAAGCATAAAAAAATGCATTGCAGATAATATAATATTACTTAAATAAAAGGCAACTTAAGTGACTTAAAGAGAGACACTTTCATGGATCAAAAACACTGTAAAGTATGTCAAATCATTATGTTCAAATAATATTTTGTCATGCTTTAAAGATGCACACTTTTAAAAGTAACATAATTATGAATTAAGTCCTACTTAAGTGTGTCAGTAAGTGCTCTTAAGTTCAACTAATTGCATTTAATATAAATGTGAACTATAATATATTGATATTTATTTCTAATCGACATGCAAGTATTCACACTCAGTTCACACTTAAGTACATTCTTTTAAATTACATTCATAAATTATATCCATAACAAGTACTCTTTTTAAGTGTACTTATATTTTTTCCAAGGGATAATATTCTTTCAAAAAAAAAAAAAAAAAGTATCGCTAAACATAGTTCAGTCTAAATAAAAGTAGATTATTTATCCAGTATTTGGATGAGGATTGCTTGTATGACACAGAATTGCTGCCTGTGTAGTGTGTTACATCAGTCACTTAGAAGGCTGCTACCTACAGTATGTAGGCTTGTTTTTGGAACAAAGGCGTGGTGTTTGCCGTTATATTGTTTGGTGTGCACATGTTTATGTTATATAAAACTCATTTATCTCAGCAATATAAAGTCAACATATTAATACTGTTATTATTTTCATCATCATTATTACCAGTAGAGAGCAGCTCTGAAACAGAGTTATTATGCTCCCTATGGAGGTCTCTTAGTGTGTGTGTGTGTGTGTGTGTTACCTGTGCTCTCTCTGTTCACACACTGGTCTGCAAATGGTCAAATTCCTCCTGTTCGTTCTCACACTCACACGTGAAGGAGCCCTCGACGTTCCAGCAGCGCGCAGAGCCACACACACCCTGCATCGTCTCACACTCGTTTACGTCTGCGCAGAGAGAGACACACACTTACTAAGAATAAACTTAACTTTCTCATGTGAAAAAGAAGTGTGCTTAATTGTACTGAATGTGCGCTTGCAGTGCACTTCAAATCTTAAAAGTATATTTTCTTAAAATAATACTGTACTTGTAGATAATATAATATTATTGGAAAAAAAGGCCAATTCAGGGAACTTACAGAGAAACACATTCATGACTATGTTTCTTAGAACACCTTAATACACTCCTAAAAATATTAAATATAAATTTTAAATATGATCTGATTTGATTTCAGTTTTTAATTTCTCTTTGGAGTGTAACAAGCTGATTGTGCATAGATAAGATCCCTGAAGTTACAAAGAATAAAGACTCAAAACCAAAGAGGTGTTCTTTGAAAGTATATGCATTTTGGAAACTTAGATTACTTACAACAGAACAGCAACACATTTTATGGATGAGCGTTTCATGAACCTAAGAGAGGAGGTAATTCTGACTTTTCTACGACAATCTGGCGCTTCTGAATCAGCTACTGGAGGTATGATTTGTTATTAGTAGAGCTGTAGTCAAGTCCAAGACCAGGACTAGTTGAGAGTAGGTTGAGGGTAGGTTTAAGACTGGCGTAGGTGTAGACGTTAATAAAACACAATCTAACAGGTGGAAAATTAAATTAGAAACATCTAAACTTTTCAGAAAGCAGCAGGTGCACCGCTGGTCATGTGACAAGAATCAACGAATCAGCTTCTTCCTTTCCCGTAACAAAATTGAAAGCTAAGCCAAGATGGAGAAACAACTGATCGTAGCTGTACAAGGATAGCCATGTTTATTATACTTTAAACCCACAAATGACATGCAAAAGAACAGAAAAATACATATATGGCCACTTAAGTGGCTTTTTAAAAAGCACTTTGTAACAATGTCAAATTAAAAAGTTTTACTTTAAAGTGCATTTTAAATTCTTAAAAAACTTTTTTTTTCTTGTGCTTTTAAGTAAACTTATTTTGATGTGTTGAATAACATACTAAAGCACATGTAAAGTGCTTGATTATGATTTTAAGTTGATTTATTTTAAATGTACTAAACTGCAACTGCATTAAAAATGTGTACCTACAAAATGAAATCAGCCTACATATAAAACTCCTACTTAAGTGGGTAAAAAACACTTTTATATGAATTTAATACAATTTTGAACTGTAATACATTTTCATTTAATTGTAAATACCATGCAATTAAGTGTCTGTAAATATTACATGAAATTCACACTTCAGTATTTTCTGTTTAAGTGTAAGTAATTTCTGTAGTGACTCCTCTTTTAAAGCATGCTGAAGGTCACTTGGTCATGGACTCACCCACACACATCTGTCCGTCGCCGCTGGACTCGTAGCCCCGGTCACACACACACTGATACGTGCCGATCAGATTCTGGCAGAAGGCGTGATGTCCACACACTGTCTCGTTAGCACACTCGTTAATGTCTGCGAGAGAGAGCCGGCTGTCATTCTGCACATGTGTGTGTGTGTGTGTGTGTGTGTGTGATTGACTCACCCACACACTCTCCGGAGGCGGTGATGTGGTATCCGGGCTCGCAGGAAGCCAGGCAGCGGAACGAGCCAATGGTGTTCTCACAGCGCTGGGATCCACACACCACACGCTCTGAGTCCAGACACTCGTTCACATCTGTAGAGCAAACTGAGCTGAGATCTGTCCCACACACACACACACACACACACACACACACACACACACACACGCACACACACACACACGCACACTCATACATGCATGACGCAACGAGTGTGACACAGCTATGATTTGCTCACTGGAAGGGAGCTTCTGCTATTAAGGTCACGTTTTCAGCACAAATAAAACATAAGACAAATTAAAAAAAAAAAAATAATAAAAAGGTGAAAACAATAATTCTAATTTCATACATTAATTTTTAGAGAGTGCTAAAAAAGTTCAATTTGCTTTAAATGTATTTTATGGCCACATTTTGCTTGTTTTGTATTTAATATATATATATATATATATATATATATATTTATGCCATGTTAGGATCGGGGCTATTTACATGACAAACACAAGGTCAGCATCATAATCCATGAAATGTTGTATTATTATATACATTTTTTTTTACTTCACATAAGACTAAATAGAACATACATTCAGGTGATGAAATATTTCACTTAAACATCCACATGTTAGTAATTTAATATTTAAATCAGAACAGTGTTGTACTAATTTGTCCCTCAATTAATCTAGCCACATTATATATATATAGTGATAACCAGATATACAATTCACTTTACTTGAATTTCTGGAATTTTTAAATTGCTTTACATAATCTGAGAGTAGCTTTACTGGATGTCATTTATTGTCAGTTCAATTATGGAAATAGGATTGGAACTGTATGCAAAGAAATCTGCTTTTAGAGTAGGTTTTTATACTTTTTATTTATTTTTTCAGTATGAAATTGTAACATACTGGTTGAATGTTTCCTCAAAAAAAAACAAAAAACAATAAAAATTTTATACAAGTAACATTTGGTGTGTGTGTGTGTGTGTGTGTGTTACCCAGGCAGACTGTTCTCTCTGGGTTGGTGGTGAAGCCGGTTTGGCAGTGGCACAGGAACGATCCTTCAGTGTTGATGCAGCGGCCGTCCTGACAAACTCCCTCCTGAACACACTCATCCACATCTGGAAACACACACACACACACATACACGAGATCATCACACGCAGAAACCATCAGTAATGCTCAGTCTCACAACATTGGTGCTCTGTTCTGGATGATTCAGATTGAGCAGTATTCACAGGAACAGGAAGACTGGATAACATCAAGTCAGTTTACTGAAAGTTGCTCTATGCTCTTTTATTTCCCACATATTTCCACAGTTTAGCTTTCATGAGCATTTTGCACCCTCTCTCTGACCCTCTGAATGAAACAAGCAGATTTTTGTTGAACTGTGCCTTTAAGATATCAGCGTAATAATGCCTATGGAGGATTCTACTTGTCATAATAGAAACATTTTTGATTAAAAGTTTCTAACAGAAAAAAATAAATGAAGTAAATGCATATAAATGTCATGAAATAAATACATAAATTTAAAATAAATAATACAATTTTAATAAATAAAATAGGTTAAAAATGTCGATAAAATGTAAATAAATAAATGACTAAATCAATGTCAGTAAATAAATAATTAATACAAAATGTGTCAAAAAAAAAAAAAATTAAATGCCATGAAAATAAATACATATATTTAAAAAGATAAATCATGAAATGTATCAAAATAAATAGTAAAAAAATAATAATAATATATATATATATATATATATATATATATATATATATATATATATATACATATATATATATATATATACATATATTTATATATATATATATATATATTTATATATATATATATATATATATATATATATATATATATATATATATATATATATATATATATATATATATACTTTTAATGACAATGTATGCACTTACAACATAAATTTCAATGACTAAACGATTCATTTAATCCAATAATTAAGGAACATTTCACACTGGAAAGATTTAAACTACTCTCTAATGACAAGGTCCAAATCTAAATCCAATGTCGCTGAGAAAAACATTCCTGACACATTTAGTGAGAAACGGCAGCTTGATGTTAGCTGTGCATCACGTCTGGTGTCATACCGTGACAGGACGTCCCGTTAATGGTGCTCTTGTAGCCTTGCACACAAACACACTTAAACGATCCGTCCGTGTTCACACACTCTCCGCTCGGAAAGCAGAAATCTCCTTCCAGACACTCGTTAATGTCTGAGCCAGACAGAGATGTGTTAAAAACAAACTCACACAAGGCGAGAGAGTCTAAAGCGTGAATCTAATATTTCTCTGACCTCGGCACAGGCGTCGCGGTCCGGATGCTCTGTATCCCGGCGAGCAGTCGCAGTGGAACGAGCCGTCCGTGTTCACACACACACTCTGCGGCCCACACATGTGAGGATTCGCACATTCATCGATGTCTGAAGGGAAAACAACCAGCTAGGGATAGCAGTGACATGCATTCATGTGATACGTAGCTGACAACATGAACTGGGTTTGGTCTGCATGCATATCACATCACTTTATCTTCTGCCTTGATGCCTCCTTATGGTGTCAGTCAAGCTTAATGCACCAAAAACATCACGATTTAGTTTTAATGAGCATTTTATGCCCTCTCTCTGACACTCTGAATCAAACAGGCTGATTTATATATATAAAAAAGTTTTTAGTTAACTTTAATACATATATTATTTTTTTATTATTTTACAGTGTATTTTACCTGTAGCTCAATTGGTAGAGCATTGCGCAATCAAGCGCAAGCTTGGGGGTTCGATTCCCCCGGAACACATGATAGGTAAAAATTGATAGCTTGCATGCACTGTAAGTTGCTTTGGATAAATGCATTTGCTAAATGCATACTATTTTAACTTTTTTTTTTTTAAATGGTTGTATTGCTCTCTTACCCGTGCATGTGCCGTCCTGTAGACTGAAGCCCAGATCACACACACACCTGAAGCTGCCGGGAGTGTTCATGCATTGGCCATTAGTGCAGCTCGGGGGGTTTTGACTGCATTCATCTGCATCTGAAAACACAGGAGGGACAGTGCACATTCAAAACCCGTCAATGGACCACACAAACAAAACAAACAATAACAACAACAACAACAACAACAACGAAAAGTGTCAGAAAAACAGTCAGTTTGAAATCTTTTGCACATTCAAGATTTCAAACACCACTACATGCATTTAAGCTAGTTTGAATGGATATGAATTCACTATATAATTGTGACATGTCTTTTGGAGAGAAAGCATGTGGTTACAGTTAGAATCACTTACAGAACTTTCAGAAACAACAACAACAACAAACATCAAAGCTATTAAAGCCCTTTTCCAGAGAGTAAAAACATGAAAAGGTAACCGTGACTCTCACAGTGTTTTTCATATCTCATAATTTTGTGTTTTGCATTATGTGTCGGTGTGGTCATTTAATGTAAAGCACTGTGGTCATCTTCAAATCTACTACAGACATAAATGTTGATTGATTGATTAAAATTTTTGACTTTGTGTCCCATAATTGCATTTAAAACTTATGAACTACATAAATAGCCACTCTTCTTGATTGTTTTCATATCGAATCAATGTTATTTGTTAATGAAAGTGATACCTTGGCATTGGCCGTCAAGAAGCTCAAAGCCCGGCTGACAGGAGACACACTTGAAGGAGCCAACTGAGTTCACACACTCTTTTCCAGGACACTGAAGCTCAGTTTCACACTCGTTCACATCTGGAAGAGGATAAGAAACAGACCAGAACCATCTATAGGTCATTGTTTAAATATTTTGTTGTGCTTTGCAGAATTACAGTTATTTTTGATGTGTTAACATAATAAAGCACATGCAAAATACTTGATTATAATTTTAACTGAAAAATGTTAAATGTTCTAAATTACAAATACAGTTAAAACATGGCATACAAGTTTCGGTCCCACTTTATATTGTCCCTAATACCTGTGTACATACATAGTAACTAGATGTGTACATAGTATGTAACCACAGTGTAAGTAAACACTGGTACATAGTATCTACAGCTGTAATGTTTGTTTAACTACACATAGGTAACAACCCACTGAATGGTATGTGTAAGTCCACATGTGTAACAGGACATTGGTAACAACACTTTTGGCGATGAAAGTACAAATGAGTAACAGGACTAACAGCACTTTTTGGTAAAGAAAGTGTTACAATTTATATTACATTTATCATGAAATTATTCGGACGTTGCATAGAAGCGGCCAGTAAGTCAGGCTTTACATATAAATTGTGTTTGGTGTCCAAAATGTTACACTTTATATTAAGAGGACAGTTGCTGAGGAGTTACCATGTAAGTAAGCTGGTATTACAGTGGTGCACCAGCTCCAACTTGAGATCCAACTCTTCCCACTTTACATATCCCTAAACCCACCCATTTCCACCCCCCCGGATCCCATTTCTACCCCTAAAGTTACCCATTTCCATACTCTTGGATCCAATTTCCACCCTTAATCTTACCAATTTCCACCCCCCGAATCCCATTTCCACCCCTAAAGTTACCCATTTCCATCCTCTTGGATCCAATTTCCACCCTTAAACTTACCAATTTTCACCCCTAAAGTCACCCATTTCCATACTCTTGGATTCAATTTCCACCCTTAAACTTACCAATTTCCACCCTTAAAGTTACCCATTTCCATATTCTTGGATGCAATTTCCACCCTTAAACTTACCAATTTCCACCCCCCGAATCCCATTTCCACCCCTAAAGTTACCCATTTCCATACTTTTGGATTCAATTTCCACCCTTAAACTTACCAATTTCCACCCCTAAAGTTACCCATTTCCATATTCTTGGATGCAATTTCCACCCTTAAACTTACCAATTTCCACCCCCCGAATCCCATTTCCACCCCTAAAGTTACCCATTTCCATACTTTTGGATCCAATTTCCACCCTTAAACTTACCAATTTCCACCCCTAAAGTTACCCATTTCCATATTCTTGGATCCAATATCCACCCTTAAACTTACCAATTTCCACCCCTAAAGTTACCCATTTCCATATTCTTGGATCCAATTTCCACCCTTAAACTTACCAATTTCCACCCCCCGAATCCCATTTCCACCCCTAAAGTTACCCATTTCCATTTTCTTGGATCCAATTTCCAACCTTAAATTTACCAATTTCCACCCCCCGGAGCCCATTTCCACCCCTAAAGTAACCCATTTCCATCCTCTTGGATCCAATTTCCACCCTTAAACTTACCAATTTCTACCCCTGAATCCCATTTCCACCCTTAAAGTTACCCATTTCCATTCTCTTGGATCCAATTTCCAACCTTAAATTTACCAATTTCCACCCCCCGAAGCCCATTTCCACCCCTAAAGTAACCCATTTCCATCCTCTTGGATCCAATTTCCAACCTCATATTTACCAATTTCCACCCCCCGAATCCCATTTCCACCCCTAAAGTTACCCATTTCCATTCTCTTGGATCCAATTTCCAACCTTTAATTTACCAATTTCCACCCCCCGAATCCCATTTCCACCCCTAAAGTTAACCATTTCCATCCTCTTGGATCCAATTTCCACCCTTAAACTTACCAATTTTCACCCCTAAAGTTACCCATTTCCATACTCTTGGATTCAATTTCCACCCTTAAACTTACCAATTTCCACCCCTAAAGTCACCCATTTCCATTCTCTTGGATCCAATTTCCAACCTTAAATTTACCAATTTCTACCCCCGAATCCCATTTCCACCCCTAAAGTTACCCATTTCCATTCTCTTGGATCCAATTTCCACCCCCCTAATCCCATTTCCACCCCTAAAGTAACCCATTTCCATCCTCTTGGATCCAATTTCCACCCTTAAACTTACCAATTTCTACCCCCGAATCCCATTTCCACCCCTAAAGTTACCCATTTCCATTCTCTTGGATCCAATTTCCAACCTTAAATTTACCAATTTCCACCCCCCGAAGCCCATTTCCACCCCTAAATTAACCCATTTCCATCCTCTTGGATCCAATTTCCAACCTTAAATTTACCAATTTCCACCCCCCGAAGCCCATTTCCACCCCTAAATTAACCCATTTCCATTCTCTTGGATCCAATTTCCACCCCCCGAATCCCATTTCCACCCCTAAAGTTACCCATTTCCATTCTCTTGGATCCAATTACCACCCTTAAACTTACCAATTTCCACCCCCCGAATCCCATTTCCACCCCTAAAGTTACCCATTTCCATTCTCTTGGATCCAATTTCCACCCTTAAACCTACCCATCTCCACCCTGGATCAAATGGTACCAATTACACTTATATATGTTGTTACAAAATGTAGTTATATAATTCCTGTTCCATGAGTACTTAGTGAGGTAAAAAAGTGTTGTTACCAATTCCCTGTTACACATTTTTACTTACACAAGCCACTCGGAGGGTTGTTACATGTGTAGTTACAGAAATATTACAGCTGTAGATACTATGTACCAATGTGTACTTAAAACGTGGTTACATACTATTTACACATTTAGTTACTATGTAAGTACACAGGTATTAGAGACAATATAAAGTGGGACCCAATTAAGTTTCGATAGAAACTTATAATTATATATATAAAAAATAGAATAGAAAAAATATTTAAAGACAATAGAATTACAAATACAGATGTACTGAAGTCCTACTGAAGTGGGTCAAAAAGGTCAGCTAATTGCATTTCATATAATTTTTACATATATACACTTATGTGTACATTCTTTATTTATTTGTAGGTTTAGCTCAGTAAAACGGTTCTGATGGTTTGGTCACCTCTGCAGATGTTTCCCTCCAGTCTGAATCCAGCACGACACACACAGCTGTAGCTGCCCATGTTATTCTCACAGCGGCCGTTAACACACACATCAGGAGTCTGACCACACTCGTCAATATCTGAGACACAGAAACTACTCACTCATTATACAATAGGCTTCATACTCTCTCTACTGGAACATCCAACAGAAACCAGATTCAGATGATCCTTGAGCTGCTTGAAGCTGAACATAAACTGGTTCAAGCCGGTTTAGTTGGTTAATCAACTGGTGTTGATGATGGCTGAGATCAACCTGGTTGACCCGTCTAGTTCAATCAGAACTTTTTACTTCCTACTATTTAATTATTTATTTATTTGAAAAAAGTGAAATGAGATAATTTTTTTATTTTATTATTTTTTCTGTTTTTATTTTATTTTGTTATTTTATTTATTTATTTTGTTACATAACTATGGGAGCCTGTTTTCACTAATAAATAAATTAATTGCAACTTTACATATCCCAATTGATTTTGTTTCCGCAATACACTTGAAATAGCGAGTTATAACGTCAGTTTTTCTCACAATTCTGAATTCTTTTCTCAGAACAGTGATATATAAACTCCATATTTCTGAGTAATCAACTCCAATTCAGAGAGAGAAAAAAAGTAACAATTTGGTCTAATAATAAATTATATTTTACTCTGTATGAGGGTTTTTGCCTTCGGAAAATTGCATATGTTTGAATAATATCAAATATAATTGGAGAAAAACAAATACATTTGTATGTCCTTTTTAAGTTGGCCCAAATAATATTTTTTTTCATAATAACAATTTAATTTAAAAGGTCAAGTATATTGGTCCATTCATTCTTACATTTCAGTCCAGATGTGTTGTAATGCTGCTTAGAAACAATCAGTATTGTATTTAGCGCTATTCAAATAAAGGTGTCTTGACTTGTTCTATTTACCTGAACATGCTCTGTTTTTAAGGCTAAATCCAGGCCTGCATGAAACACAGTGATACGATCCCTGAGAGTTCACACACTCCTGTTCAGGACATTGGGATGGATCCTCACACTCATTCACATCTGTGTCCAAGAGCACACACATGAGTCACAGCACTTACATCATTATTAATAACTGGTTTGTATGAATGCATATACCTGTGCAGGAGCCGCCCCGCAGTCTGTAGCCGGTTCTGCACACACACCTGAAGCTGCCAAGTGTGTTTTCACACAGTCCGTTAGAGCAAGGAGTCGGCGTCTGACGGCATTCATCGATATCTAGACACACAACACCGTCCTACATTCAGGGTCTGTGGGTATTTCACAAGATCGTGATTTGAAATGGATTGTTACCTGAACATGCTCCGTTTTTAAGGCTATATCCAGGCCTGCATGAAACACAGTGATATGATCCCTGAGAGTTCACACAGTTCTGTCCGGGACACTGCAGTGGATCTTCACACTCATTCACATCTGTAACATCACACAGATCAGACCATGCACACGGGAACACAGACGTACTTTACTTCTAAACGGATATCATTTAGACCTAAGCCACTTTTACTCTTCTTACCCACACAGGCATTGGCCTGAAATCTGTAACCCGTTCGACATGAGCATCTGTAGCTGCCTGGTGTGTTTTCACAGCGGCCGCCCAGACAGGGTGACGGCGTCCGACGACATTCATCAATATCTGAAGAAGAGAACCATTCATTTTACCTTTAAAGGTTTTACTCTTATAAACTGTTGTGAAAAAGAACTTTGATTGTGCTGAATGTGCAATTGGAGTGTATTTTCAATCTTAAATAGTATATTTTGAAAAACTGTACTTGCAGAAATATATTTATCAACGCCACTTAAAGAGAGACACTTTTGTGACTTAACACTAGAGATGTTCCGATACCCTTTTTCTCTTCCCGATACCGATTCCGATACCTGGGCTCAGGGTATCGGCCGATACCGAGTACTGATCCGATACCTGGGTGTATATCTGTATATACAGCTGTATATACTACTAGCCCTGTGTAAATTGCTAGAATTTTTTTATGGTGTGCTTCAGACAGATCCCTCAATAAAACATGAACAAATACATGGTGAACTACTGTATTTATTACAGTATTTTTATTATCTAACATGAATTTGACAGTATTATTTATTTTCATATGCAAAAAAGAACTTCAAATGCAGCCAAAAATCTAACACCGCAAACTAAAAAAGGTATTTAAGTTTTACAATATAACTGTATAAAAAAACTGCAACAAATAAGTCTAGGAATATAAAAAAAGATCTATTAATCAGATAATCTCTAACAAGTAAAAAACAAGTAAAAAACAAGCAACCATCTAGGCATAATTATTATTATTATAGAGATGTATTATTATTACTGTAGGCTACAACAGTAGCTTTATATATTGTCAATTTACTCATGTAAACCAAACATTTATTTTAATGGGCTGCCATGAAGATCTTTGAGTGTCTGTGTTTATGATATGACAGTATTCTCAAATGAAACGGTAAATTCTCATGAAGTGACGGTTTATGCGTTCGTGTCCTCATGACACACAGCAGAGACTACAAAACAGCGAGCTCTCGCGCATCTGTGCCAGTCACCCACAGAGATGTAGATTTTGCGGGAGTAATATTTAAATAGTATTTTGCAGTTTAATATTCACAGACACTAGTATATATTCGGCTACTGTCTGGAGCCCTGCGTTTTGACTTCCACGGAAGCGACTGAACGCAGCTGCCGGTACTGAATATACTCGAGAGTCTGTAACTACCGGTACTACAGTGACATACTGCTAACCACTGATCTATAATATAGAAGCGGCTTCACTGTCTTTTGGCAGTTTAGAATGTGATGAGTGATCCAGTCATATATAGATCAGGGCTGCTAACGCGTTTTCATTTCTTCTTCGCTGCTCTAAACAGGGGTTGCTTGTGGCAACACAGCACAACTTCCTGTGTTTTCAATGCATTTTGAGCAGCGAAGAAGAACCGTGCAGCGGTTAGGCAAAGCTTGCGGTCATAACTAGGTCTTTTTTAAGAAAATGGTATCGGATCGGTATATGGGTTCATGTACTCGCCGATGCCGATGCCAGAATTTGTTGTGGTATCGGAGATATTTCCGATACTAGTATCGGAATCGGAACAACTCTACTTAACACTAAAGTAGACTTTTTAAAAAAGTGCACTTTGTAGTGGTCACGACACGTCTGTGAGGAGTTTGGAGCGAGGAACGACTGAGATGAGAAATAGCGAACACAGGACAGGATGTACAGGATGACAATCAAACTAATTAACCAAACAAGGACAGGAACATGACCAAATAAGGCAACGCTGGAGGATGGCAGTCCTACAGGGCTCACCCCGCATAGATGGTTCAAGTTCCTGACAGTTATAATGTCAAATTAAAAGTTTTATTTTAAAGTACATGCTAAATCATTATGTTTAATCTTTTGAGTTGATTTTAAGTACACTTATTTTAGAGTGTTATCATATGTAATTTAAAGGTACTAAATATATATTTCTTTGCAGTACAGAACATAATATATTATGCATGCATTATTTAACATGTATGATAAATGGTACCTTTTTTATTTATTGTTTTATTAAGTAAAGTAAATTAAACATTGTTTAACAAAATGTTTTTAGTTTTAGTTCAAAGACTATATAATTAATTATGGAATTGCAAATACAAAAGTTTAAAAAGCACTCTTAAGTTCAATACATTTTAATAAATTTTCCTTTAATTATACATAACATGCAATTAAGTGTCTAACCATTAGGCCACGACTTGGCCTTCCAAAAGAGGACATGACTAGAAATCATGTTTACATCAGGTTTATAATTGGGTTTAATGTTTACGTCTCGTCGCTCTGGCTGGACAGGGCATCACAATATGTTCAGGGGCTTAACGTTTCAGTCACACGTTTGAGGTATTCAGCCAATCACGATGCACTGGATATCTGGCCAATCACAGCACACCTCGCTTTTCAGACCGATGAGTCTTGTAAAAATCAGCGTGTTTCAGAAGGCGAGGGCATAGAGGAGAAATAATAATGTACAGTATATGGAAAATAATGAGTTATTTTTTTTTTACCTTTTTCATTACACCAAAAACACAAAATAATGTTCTTTTTAGCAGCATCATATGACTCCTTTAAAAGTCTTTTTCACAACATAATAGGGCCCTTTTACAGCATACTTATACAGATTAGTTTGCTGTCATTCCATTGATATTTGTGTGCAGTGTGTTACCTGAACATTGTCCATTGAGGAGATCAAAGCCTGGCTTACAGGAGACACACCTGTAAGAGCCCTGAGAGTTCACACACTCCTGACCCGGACAGCGCAGGGGGTCTACACACTCATCTATGTCTAAAAACACAAAACACTGTATGATTTGAAATCACAATTTAATAAAATAGCAAATACTGTTTTGGAGACAGAAAACAGACAATTCATTTCTATCATGCAGTACGTTTTCATTGAGTCATTAGATACAAAACTGGTCAAATGTTTAGGGTCAGTAAGATTTCTTTATGCTTTTGAAAGAATTCCAAAAAAGTTGGGACACTGTACAAATTGTGAATAAAAACAGAATGCAAGGATGTGGAAGTTTCAAATTTCAATATTTTATTCAGAATACAACATAGATGACATATCAAATGTTTAAACGGAGAAAATGTATCATTTTAAGGGAAAAATAAGTTGATTTTAAATATCATTGCATCAACACATCTCAAAAAAGTTGGGACAAGGCCATGTGTACCACTGTGTGGCATCCCCTCTTCTTTTTATAACTGCAAACTAAACTAGTCTGCAAACGTCTGGGGACTGAGGAGACAGGTTGCTCAAGTTTCAACTATTCTAGGTCTTCTTTGTCACATCTTCCTCTTTATGATGTGCCAAATGTTTTCTGTGGGTGAAAGATCTGGACTACAGGCTGGTCATTTCAGTACTCGGATCCTTCTTCTACGCAGCTATGATGTTGTAATTGATGCAGTATGTGGTCTGGCATTGACATGTTGGAAAATGCAAGGTCTTCCCTGAAAGAAACAACGTATGGATGGGAGCATATGTTGTTCTAGAACTTGGATATACCTTTCAGCATTGATGGTGCCTTTCCAGATGTGTAAGCTGCTCATGCCACACGCACTCATGCAACCCCAAACCATCAGAGATGCAGGCTTCTGAACTGAGCGCTGATAACAACTTGGGTTGTCCTTGTCCTCTTTAGTCCAGATGACATGGCATCCCAGTTTTCCAAAAAGAACTTCAAATTTTGATTTGTCTGACCACAGAACAGTTTTCCACTTTGCCACAGTCCATTTTAAATGAGCCTTGTTCATGTTTAGATATGGCTTGTTTTAATAATAATAATAATAATAATAATAATAATAATAATAATAATAATAATACCTTTTATTTATAGTCACCTTTCAAGAAACTCAAGGACACCGTACAATAAAACAAAACATAAAACGCAAGCATTATAACAACACATTAAGTAAGAAAATCATTAAAAGCAAACCCTTTTTATCTGAACTTTAAAATGAGAAATATAATCCAGCTGGCGAATGTGCAAAGGTAAAGAGTTCTATAGCTTCTGCAATGCACAACTAAAAGTCCTACCACCAAAGGAACTCATCTTGAAGTTTGGAACAGACAATAATGTGCAGAAGATTCCAAAGAGCGCAAGGAGGTATACAAATGAAAAAGATCTAAAATATAATGGGGTACCAAATTATGAAGAGCTTTGTAGGTAAGAAGTTAAATTTTGTGATGTACATGATGATGAACAGGAAGCCAATGCAACTTAAAAACAATAGGTGTTAAATGATCGAAAGTACATGAACGGGTAACTATCCTAGCTGCTGAATTCTAAATTAACTGTAATCGATGTTGTTTCCCAGTAATGCCAAATAAAACAGAATTACGATAATCAATTTGAGATGTAACTAATGGATGAATAAGCATTCCAGCACTATTGAGAGAGTGAAGAACGACGTCTAGCAATATTGCGTAAATAAAAAAAAATGTAGAAAGTGAAATATTACTGATATGGGAACCAAACAAAAGCAACCCTTCCAGTATAACTCCAAGACTTTTCACCTGGGCAGAAAAAAAATAACTGAACTATTATCAATTAACAAGGTAAAGGATTGAGTTTTAGATAAGACCGACCTAGAACCCACAAGAGGGCTTTTGTCTTATTGGTATTTAACTTAAAAAAAAATATTATTCATCCAAATTTTAATGTCCTGGAGACATTTAGTAAAGTTAGGCGGGGTATGAGAAACATTAGGTCTTGAAGAAATGTACACTTGTGTGTCATCAGCATAACATTTTTTATTAATACCATAGGAAAAATACGACCAAGAGGTAGAATATAAATGATGAATAAAAGCAGACCCAACACTGACCCCTGTGGAATGCCAGTAACTGAGATAGGATCTGAATTTGTATTCTTAATCTGCACAAACAGTTTTCTGTCACTTAAAGGGGGGGTGAAATGCTCGTTTTCACTCAATATCCTGTTAATCTTGAGTACATATAGAGTAGTACTGCATCCTTCATAAATCCAAAAAGTCTTTAGTTTTATTATATTCATAAGAGAAAGATTGTCGGTACCGATTTTTCCCGGAAAAACACGAGCGTCTGGAGGCGTGACGTGTGGGCGGAGCTAAAGAATCACGAGCGCGAATAGGCTTTTGCCTTGAGAGCATGTGGAAGCTGTGACATTACCGTGAGGAAAAAAACATCATCCAAAACAAACCATGGCTTACAGTCAGATTCAGCTGTTTATTTATGATCCAGAATCAGATCCCGAGGCTGAAACTGAACGAAAGCAGCAGCAGCAACGACTCGCTCCGAGCGGGGCTCGAACCCGGGTCTCCGGCATGGGAGGGGACGCACTAACAAGGAGGCAGAGATATTTGAAGCAGTTTTACTCACTGCCTGCGGTTCCAACACACGATCGTGACCCTTTTTCCTTGGGATTGCATCATCCTTAAGAAATAAACGATAAGCAAATCCGTCATCAAACTGGGCCTTGTTTGTAAAACAAGCATCTTCGAAATGCAGGGAACAAACACAAACACTTGCACAACTCCGTTGATGCTCTGTAAAAATAAACTCCATCCACTGGTCCCTTAATGCTGTTTTTTTTTGGTAATCTGTGCAGGGTTGTCTTGCCCTGGCAACCAAAAACACACTTCTTTTGTGACTTTTCGCGACGCTCTCGCTCTGATCAGTGAATCTCTCTGATCAGTGAAATGTCTGTGCTGCTCAGCCTCCCTATACAGGAGTGCGCTCTTTTCCGGCAGTAGTGCCTTGGGAACCATATAAGGAAATTCCGCTCCATCTAACGTCACACAGAGCCATACTCGAAAAAAACTTTCCAAAACTTGTGACAAACCGGAAGGAGTATTTTGGGAACAAAAATACTCCTTCAAACATACAACTTAATTTTTGAAACTTTGTCCATGTTTAGCATGGGAATACAACTCTTTAACAGTGTAAAAAACTCAGTATGCATGAAATAGCATTTCACCCCCCCTTTTAAATAAGATGAAAACCAAGAAGCGCATTATCAGCTATTCCTATGCAAGCCAATCGGTCCAATAATACTGAATGGCTAATAGTATCAAATGTAGCACTAACATCTAACAGAATAAGAATAGACAGAAGACCAGAATCAGCAGCTAGGAGAAGATAATTTATAACCTTAACAAGAGCTGTTTCAGTACTATGTTTGGGTCGAAAGCCTGATTGAAAATGCTCATAAATGTCATTACTTTGTAAATGCAATTCAAGTTGTGCTGCTACTGTTCTTTCTAGTTTTTTTTAAAATAAAAGGGAGATTAGAAATAGGCCTGTAATTATTTAGATCATTAGGATCAGCGCCAGTCTTTTTAAGAATTGGAGTGATAGAAGCCATTTTTAAAGATGAAGGAACAGTAGCAGTTGATACTGACAAACACACAATATCTGTAATAATAGAAGAAACTGAATTGATACAGGACTTCACTAAAACAGTAGGTAAGGGATCAAGTGAACAAGTGGAAGTCTTAGACTTCATGATCTGCTTAGTATATAATCAACTGAGGGCAGCTCAAAATTAAAGAAAGTACTTGCAGACCAACAAATATGGTCCATTTTGATAATCACTATAGACATCAACACAGAATTAACCAATTCATAATGTATTCTGTCAATCTTAGAGTTAAAAAAAAATAGAATAGGACACACAGTGACTGGGAGAAAGTGAAACAGTATCATGAGGTTTCAACAGTTTGTTAATAGTACTGAACAACGTCCTTGTATTAGACTGTCCATTAGCAATAAGTTTGCATAAAACAATGATTTAGCTCTTTCCAGTGCTGCCTTGTAGGAAACCAGATGCTCAGAATACATCTGCTTATGTACTCCAAGGCCAGATCTTTTGCACAGTCTCTCCAATTGACGACCCAAGGCCTTCTGATGGTGGAGTTCAGAAGTATACCGAGGAGAAGGGTTAACAAATGATACATTGCGGGTTTTCAGAGGAGCCACAGTGTTAAGTATTTGAAACAGACTGTTGTTATAGGACGGACCAAATCAGATGTAGAAGTAAAAAAACAGGGATGTTTACAGAGTAATCAATCATTCCATCCAAAACATATTTTGACCTATAGAGTTTTAGCAGCGAATGACATGGTAGATTGTGTTCACCGACAATGTGTTCTGTAAGTATTCCTGAGCTCATGTTGTTATTTCCATTGCAGTAGCATTCTTGTATGTGATTCCTGAAGATCACGGGCATCCAGTATGGTTTTCCGGCCTTGACCCTTACGCACAGAGATTGTTCCAGATTCTCCAATTTTTCTCTGAGAAACTCCTTTCTGATATTCCTCCACTAATTTTCGACACAGCATTGGGGGAATTGGTGATCCTCTGCCCATCTTGACTTCTGAGAGACACTGCCACTCTGAGAGGCTCTTTTTATACCCAATCATGTTCCCAATTGACCTAATAAGTTGAAAATTGGTCCTCCAGCTGTTCCTTATATGTACATTTAACGTTTCTGGCCTCTTATTGCTACCTGTCCCAACTTTTTTGGAATGTGTTGCTCATGAAATCCAAAATGAGCCAAAATTTGGCATTTAATTTCAAAATGTCTCACTTTCAACATTTGATACATTATCTATTCTATTATGAATAAAATGTGAATTTGAATTGTGAATTTGTAGTGTCCTTTTTTTTAGACTTTTTTTGGAATCAGGGTTTGTATTTTTTGTATTATTATATTCAAAAGTAATGTATTTCTGTGATGCACAGCTGTATTTCCAGCATCATTCCTCCAGTCTTCAGTGTCACATGATCTTCAGAAATCATTCTAATATGCTGATTTGCTGCTCAATTAACATTTCTAATTAATATCAATGTTTAAGACTGTTGTGCTGGTTCATATTTTTGTGGAAACTGTGATGCATATTTTTTTTCAAGATTATTTGATAAATAGAAGGTTGAGAAACATTTTTCACATTTAATGTGTCCTTGTTGAATAAAAAAATCTTTATTTCTTTAAAAAAAAAAAAAAACTTTCTGACCCCAAGCTATGGAATGGTAATTAAATTAATGTCTTACATTTTTGGATACTATAACATTTCGTTACTAAAATAAAGTGCTAAAAGGTACAAAGCAAAGAAAAAGTGAGCAAGCATTGTGGGTAAAATGATTACCTACGCAGCTGTTGCCCTGTAGTTTGTATCCAGTCCTGCAAAAACACCTGAAACTGCCCAGTGTGTTTTCACAGCGGCCGTTTACACAGGGATTCGGCACCTGACGACACTCATCCAAATCTGTGGAACCCATCGATCTCATCAATGATTACATGCACAGCATTCTACAAACAAGCTATTAGGATGTGTTTATCCAGCGCAATGAGAGAAAGAGATGTTTCTCACCTACACACACGGTCTGCTGCGAGTTGGTCTGGTATCCTGACGGACAAACACACCGGAAGCTGCCCGCTGTATTCTCACACTGACCCACAGAACACGGACGGGGTGTTAGCACGCACTCGTTTATGTCTATTAGTGAGACAGAGAGAGTGAAAGAGAGAGAGAGAGAGAGAGAGAGAGAGGATGGACTAATCATTGATTTCTTCTGACTCTGTATTATGGTCAATATTATCTTTGTATCATTGATGTTCTATTATAGATTCTGTCAAATCCATTTTAAATAAGGTTTTATTTTTATATTTTATGTTTTCACTTTAAATGTTTTGTATTTTAATTGTATGTATTTTTTGTAATTTTAATTGTTTGTTTTTATTAGGCTTTTAATAATTCTCTAGTTTTTATTATTTGTTATTTATTAGTTTACATTTATTTAGCTTAAGTGGTTTAACTACTTAAGTAAAATAAAATAAAATATAAAAACAATTAGTTATTTTATTTAAACAAATTTTAGTTTAAAGTTTTTTTTTTTGTTTTTTTTTTGGTAGTATCTTACGATAATGTTCCATTTGTTAGTTAACAAACTATCTATCTATCTATCTATCTATCTATCTATCTATCTATCTATCTATCTATCTATCTATCTATCTATCTATCTATCTATCTATCTATCTATCTATCTATCTAGTTTGTATATGGTTATATATTAACGTATGTATTTATGTATGTATGAGTTTTAGTTATGCAAGTAATGTCTAAAGTCATGCAAGTGCGTAAAACAAATGAAAAGAGTTAAAGCACTAAAAATCTGAATTGATTTTGATTGGGATGTGAGCTGTCCTCTCAACAATTTCACCCTGATCTTTGACCTTAAAAGCTTTGATGCACCAATGGGGAGATAAGGAATCCTTGAGTCACGTAAAACAATCTTAAATATGCTGCAGAAAAATGGCAGGTGGTCTTGAGGTGTGAAAGAAACATGTAATATCTACATCATTTAAATGGAAGTACATTGATATGATGCCTTACATATTTTTCTTTCGGAGAGTGGAAGTCTGCCGTGTTATTTTTTATTTCTCATGTTTAAAGTAATGCAGTAAATGACAGGCTCATACCTTGGCAGTGGCCCTGCTGAGAGTTAAAGATATATCCAGTGTTACAAACACATGTGTGTCGACCGCCTGGCAGGTCAAGACAGTGACCCGAACCGCACACCTGAGGTCTCGATTCACACACCAGGCCATCTGGGGAACCACACACAAAGGAGCCGTCATGATGAAATCAATTATATATTAGCTATTTCTATACGTATGTTATATAATATGCTTTTAAAATACTTTTTCTTTTAATCAGATTAACTGAATCTCAGAAGTATGCTGTGGTCCTATTCTATTCATTCCTCTCCAAACCAAATCCATCAAACAATCACACTGAAGACAAATGATGAGGAAATTATAGTTTTGTATCCAGCTCTGCATTTTTCAAGGTTGATATGAATTTGCCGTCACTTCAGCTCTGGAAATCAGTCATTTATATGAGCAGGCCAATGAACTGTCTGGGCATGCTTACAGTTTCTTGGAGAAGTGATCAACAAGTCACTGTAACTATAGTCTGTCTCGTTGAAGTTCTGGTCTGATTGATCGTTTTGTTTTAAGACCAACATCCTGAGGAACAACTTCACTTTCATGTGAATAAATCCTGCCCAACAACATTTGACAATAAATAACCGATCGAAAACAGCAGCGAAAAGCAGAGCCCAAAAATTCAGTCGAGAAATGTGCTTAACCCTCTGGAGTCTAAGGCTATTTTTGGGGCCTGGAGAGGTTTGTCATGCCCTGACATTTGTGCTTTTTTTCAGTTTCTTATAAATATCTAAATGGGTAAAGTCTAGTCTCACTCTAATCAGCACAAACTGGGCTATAATAATATGTGAGCAGCATGTATGTACATAAAACACATACAGAACATTGGTTCCCGGGACTTTTGAGAACTGGAGCTTGTAGCCTAGAATTTTTCTTTCTAAATGATGTGTAAACCATCTTGTTTACTCACTCACTGAAAACAATATATTGATTTAAATTTTCTAAGACATTTTTTTTAATAAAAGTCATATGTGAGTAGGTGTCAACTATCATGAATATCATTGTGATTTACACCTGAGAAGACAAAGACCCGCATAATGAGTTGCATAATGAGCTGCATAATGAGCCGCATAATGAGCCGTTCAGTCAGCTGTGTGTCACTGAGAGGGAGGAGTTACAAGAAAGAATGTGAGGACAAAATTTATGTATATCATTTTATGTTTGTAGTTTATTTACAATATATTTAATTAACCCACAACATAATTTAATATCCACTTGCGAGTGCAGTTAAACCATTTATTAATAACAATAAAAGCTGAATTTCAAACTGATTTTTTTGCACCATTACTCCAGTCACACAATCCTTCAGAAATCCTTTTAACAATCTGATTTTATTTTGATGTGTTGACTAACATGTCAAAGCACATGTAAAGTACTTGATTATCATTTTAAATTTAGTGTGTTATCTGATATCACATTAAAAGCTAATATTTATATTATATTTATATTAATTTTCTAAATTACAACATCATTACAAAGGTGCAATTACAAATACATACATGTCTCCATAGAAATTACATTAAAATACGTTGTCAACTTTCATAAATTTTTATTAACACACTTAAGTACACTTTTTGTAATGATATCAAGTTAACAGTGTTAATTTAAAATACATTTTAAATCATTATATTTTTAATAATCATTTGTCATCCTAAAGAAAACACTCTTTTTTTGATGAACAAACTAAAGCACATTTGAGTACTTAATTATAATGCACGTATAGTGTTATTTCATATTACATTTAAAGTTAACATATTTTAAATGTACTAAATTGCAACTTTATTACTACATGTGTGGAATTACAAATATTTTTAAGTACATGCCATAAAGGTTTCAATAGAAAGGACATTAAAGTATATTTTAGATTGTGTGTCAATACATTCAGCAGTAACTTTAACTATATATTTTAAAAAACAATAAAAGTAATTATGAAATTACATATATAGATTTACATATACTTTTTTTTTAAATTGTACTTTAAGTAACATGCATTGAAAAGCATATAAAGAATTACATTCGGTTCACACTTAAGTATATTATTTTATTACTTAAGTGTTCTTAATTCTCACTGGTCCCTCTGGTGGCTTACCTTGTCTAGTTGGAAGTGGTCGGGTTGTAGCCGGTACAGGAGGAGGTCTGACTGGTGACACCGGCTGTCTGTTAACCCAGGGCCGGCTGGTTTGTGTCCGTACAACAGCTGTAAACAATTGAGACTTGATCAAAAACATCTGTGGGTTTTTATAAATCTGTTAATAAGAATTTCGGTGACTCACGTGTGTTCACTCTGGCCGGCTGCCTGGTTGCAGTGGCTGTGTTTCCAGGATGGATGTTGACAGGCTGCTGAGGTCTGGCATTTGTGGTTTGAAAGCCACCACTTGTTGACAGGTTTGGTTTTGGTTGAGTTATAATGATTACCGAACCGGTCTGTGAGCCCGTGTCAGCTTGCTGTGGTCTTGTAGGACTCTGCTGGACTCGGATGGTCTGCGTGTTGGTCGGCGAATATGGCACTTGTTGGCTTCGGGTTGACTGTGAGATTACAGAGCGAGTCCTGGAGCTTTCGGGTTGGGATGCTATGTCCTTGGTGGATGTGTGGCCATTTTCAGAGACCAGGGGCGGCCCGCCAGTGTCAAGCATCTCGGCTAGCCTCTGGTTAAACTTGACAGCCGAAGCGGAATAATGGTAACCCGGTCCAGCAGGACAGCTCTCTTTGAAGGCAGCTGTGGATATAAAGTTAGGTTAGGCTTAAAACCTGTAAAAAGTCCAATGGAGTCACATATTTTGTTTCTTAATCAAGTCAGAAACTTTCAATTCAACCGGTACAACGGAACAAACTCAACTTTTGAGTTGTTTTTTAAACGAAGACAGAAAAACTACAAAGCAAATTCTATGTACTTCACATTTGTTTAATATGTTAGTCAATACATCAAAGTTAAATTAAACATTTCCAAAGATGAAAAATAACAATATAAAGTGTACTTTAGAGTAAAAAGTTAATACAAAGTGTACTTTTTCAAAGTTTACTTAAGTATGTTAAGAAACAGTCATGACAGTGTCTCTCTTTAAAAAAATAATAATAATAATAATAATTAAATAATAATTTTAAGATTTGCATTACACTACAAATGCACATTTAATACAACAGTAAAAAAAAAAGTTTGCGACGACAAACATTAAGTTGATTTGAAAAAGCCCAACCAGAAAGTTTTAAAAAGCTTTAAGTTTAAAGGTTTTTAGACTTGAAGACAATACAATTTGACTTAATGATGATGAGTCACCATACTTGGCTGTATGTCACGTCACTTTCACTAGCATTTTGTTAGCATGTTTCTATGCTAAAACCAGTTGATTCAGTAAAAAAAAAAAACAGCTATAAACCAGCTAAGACCAGCATGACAGTGGCTAAAACCACTTTTAGCATGTTTCTAGCCTGATTAGCAAGTTACTAGCATATTGTTAGCATGTTTCTTTACTAATCCAGCTAAAACTAGTTAATTCAGTAAAAAAAACAGCTAAAAACCAGCTAAAACCAGCGTCACGATCTCTAGCTGTGGTGCCCGTGAGCTTCATTAGAGGGCACTCCATTCAAGACTCTTGCCACTTCACCCTGGACTCCATTTCCCATAATCCTTTGCCAAGACTCATCATCAATTGCAACACACACACTTTGCTTATTATTGTTTAACCTGTACTCTGTTTCCTGTATTTCTATCCCTAACCTTGAACCGTAAAAGTCACTTTTTTTAAATCAAGCCAGGAACATCGAGGGTCATCTGGACAATGCTAGAACCTCAACATGTGATATTTAAAAAAAGAAAAATGACACAGTAAATTCTAACTGCTCTGATATTCCTCGAGACATTTTCAGATAAATAGTTTTGGTGGTATGGCTGGGACAGAACATCTGAGGAACATTTGGACTCTTTGTGTAAAAACCAAATCATGTTTTTTCAATATTCTGTACCAACACTGTAAAGTTCTCAGTGCGGTCCTCCAGACTTCTTACTTCTCCTTGTCAAAACTTCTGCATTGAAGATGTTCATTCCAGTGCAGTTGTTTGAAAGGAAAAGAGTATTCTTTGAATGTCTGAAAGGTCTCTTACCTGAGCCGAAGTACGGGCATAACTCACACTTCTTGCCCCAGGCTTTGCCCACTCGACTGCAGCAGCAGATCTGTTTGGTGATGTTCTTCAGGATGGGCAGAGAACAGGAGCCCTGGTTCAGAATACGGAAACACTGGTCCTTCTCCTCCGAAATCACCTTCTGCGCTATGAGGGGGGAAACAATACAGAATAACATAACATAGTTGATTATTACAGGTTGGGAAGTGAATCTCAACATGCAAAAGATCATGCATGCAAATAAAAATGTATTAATTTTTTAACATAAAAGCATTTTATACTACTCCTTATAGTATAAACATTTAAAAGGGATAGTTCACTCAAAAAATTTAATAATAGATGTATGAATCATACTCTAATTCTCAAATCTGAAGACATAGCCTTACGAAAAGAAGTACATTTTAATTTAAGATAAATTATGACAGAAATAATGCTTTAAAAGAATAAACCGAAGTGTAAACTTAATCTTATGTTTACAGACACTTAATTGCGTGCTATGTACAATACGTTTTAAGTGACAATGATATTTAAAATATAAATTTTTAAGATATATTATTTTAAAATATTGTTTTTTATTTTTAAAATTAAGAAATTACATTTTTTTCAAGTGTATGACCCATTTAAAAGAGAAAAAAAGATGTATAATGTACTTCACAGTACAACTTTAATTAGATATTTTACACTTTTTAAAAGTGTGCTTAAAGTCATAAAAGCATATATTTTTTTAAGTGTACTTAAATGGCTATTTTTCATTATTAAATGTATATTTTCTGCAAATACAGTTTTTAATATACTTTTAAGATTTGAAGTACAATACAAGTGTACATGCAATACAGTTATTGTATTATATTATTAGTTATTATGGCTGAAAATATAGTGCACAACTTTTAATGATGGTTTTTTTCTTCTGTCATTTTTGGAGTTTGGCAGTGTGAATCACTGTCTGTTTTTATTGTGTGTAAAAGAGCAGCTTGGACATTCTGCAGATCATCTCCTTTTGTGTTCCTCAGAAGAAAGTCATTGGAACGATGTGAGCAAATCATTTTTTTGTGAACTTTTCCTTGAAGTTATGGGTGTTTCTTGTGGAAATCTAGCTTAAAAAAACAACAACCCTAAAGTAACAAATATGTCTGCTACTCATAACACATTGACATTCATCATTACACTTTTCATGCTTTGATTGGTTTAGCAGCACAAACAAAGTTTCAAGTAGAACCAGGCATACAATAATCAGCCATAGAGCCACTGTAAATCAGATCAGCTCAAATTACTGCAGGAATATGCACATAATCACACATATACAGGAGCAGACACAGCAGACGTACGTACACTTACCTGACTGACACACATGAACATGCTCAGTGTCACATGAAGGCTTGACGAGATTCAGACAAGAAGAAAATCTGATTAAAATAGTGTCACAGAATTCCCCAGATGCAAAAACTCAGGCAGAAAGAGGCAAACACCAGAAAGTAAGGTTAGGTCAGTCAGGATAGGCCTCGATGTAAGGATGCATATGCAGGTCAAAGGGCAAAGTATAGCGCCGCCCAACGGGCATCTCTCAAGCAGAGCCAAGTAATGCCTGCTGGAATAGACAGCACAGCGCCGCACAGCCAAAACCTTCACTCATCTGTGTTCACTTTATAGTGTGGATCTGAAAGTATCCGAGGTACTTTATCACTTGCTCTCCAATAGATGCTGTGCAGTGAATGGGTGCCGTCAGAATGAGAGTCCAAACAGCTGATAAAAACATCACAATAATCCACAGCACTGCAGTTCATCAGTTAACATCTGGAGAAGACAAAAGATTAATCAAATCCAGCATTAAGACTCTTTTAACTCCAAACTATTGCTTCCATACGAGTCCATAATCCATAATAACATTTCCTCCAGTTAAAAAGTCCATCTCCTGTTGTCTCTCACACAAGAATCCCCCCACATATGGGATTTTTGGCTTGTAAACAGTGCTTGATCTGTGCAGATTTCTCTCCTGATTAATACCAGAACAATTTTTCAATGGAGGAGGCATTTTTCTGAATTATGGACATGCATTTTAAAGTTAAAAACATCTTAATGATGGATTTGTTTCTTACAAACATGCAGCTCGTACCTTCTCCAGATGTTAACTGATGGACTGCTGTGGATTGCTTTGATGTTTTTATTAGTTGTTTTTATTTTGACGGCACCCATTCACTGCAGAGCATCCATTGTAGAGCAAATAAATCATTCCTCCACATCTGTATGAAGAATCAAACTCATCTACATCTTGAACGGCCTGAGAACATTTTCAGCAAATTTCCCTTTTTGGGAATGCTGTTTCTTTAAGTCTGTGTGTGACTGAAGGCTGTAGCTGTGTTGCTCTCCTCTCAGGTGAAGCTGCGGTGTCCGACAGCTCCGTACTTACAGATGCAGATCCCATGAGAGGCGTCCAGTAAGTAGCCCTCTTTGCAGACACAACTGTAGCTCCCTCGGGTGTTAACACAGTTCCCGTTTTCACAGAAACCCGGTTGCAAACACTCGTTAATATCTACACCAGAGGAGGAAACATGACTGTCATAACCTGACGTGCTGGTGTGTGAAAACCCTTGTGATAAAGAAGTGTGCTTGCAGTGTACTTAAAAGTAGTTTTTTAAAAAAGTTGTATTTGCTGAAAAAATAATATTAATTAAATTAAATGAGAGGCCACTTTAGTGGCTAGACACTCTCAAGACTGTAAAAAGTGCACATTGTAATCATTTGTAATAACTGTAATAATTACATTTACATAGTACATTTTTAATTGTTTTGATAATCTTTTGTTTTGCTTTAAAGAAATAAACAAATTTTGATGTGTTGACTAACATATACGCACAGGTAAAGTACTTTATTAATA
Source organism: Carassius auratus (assembly GCF_003368295.1). Taxonomy (NCBI): domain Eukaryota; kingdom Metazoa; phylum Chordata; class Actinopteri; order Cypriniformes; family Cyprinidae; genus Carassius; species Carassius auratus. Next base: position 21,624,869 of record NC_039285.1, read on the forward strand.
TTTTAGTTGTAGTTTGTTATTTGATGTTACATGTAAATATATATATATATATTCAAATGCACTAACCTGCAAATGTGTAAATAGAAATATATGTACATACATGGCATGCAAGTTTCAATAGACATTACATTAAAGTATATTTTAGTTTATCATAAATGCTTGCCAGTAGATTCAGCAGTAAGTTTACTTATATGTCAAAGACAATAGAAGTATTTATGAACTAAACTTGTAAGATGTATTGTTAAGTCTCTAGTGGGTCAGTTAATAGCTTTTAATATAAATCTAAACTACTATGCATCTTCATTTCATTGTAAATATCACAGAGTCCAAAAAGTATTAGTTTTACATTAACATTACATTAATTGTGCACAAGTAAATTATATTAAAGTATATTCTTTCTGTAATAAGTGGTCTCTATAAATGTAGTGCACTTCTCTATCACAGGGGTTTGTCTGTCAGTCCTTGTTAACCAGCTGCTCTCATTTGATCAGATTCTGGTTGATGCAGGGATAAATGAGATGTATTTTGAGTATAGAAGCACCAAACGTCCAAACAAACAGGAGGACACGTATCGAGAGAGTGCTGACATGTAAAAGTGCATCTTAGTTTCCTTAAAATATATTTTCCTGAAAGTTGCAGGATGTTTTTATAGTACAATGATGAGCAAGAAAATGTGATCAACATGCACGTTTACGATGAAAAAATACAAACTTAAGTAAGGATACCTTATTACTGCAATACAATGGTTTTTAATTGGCTGAGCCCTGGATGAAGGAAGGAAGAATGAAGTGTTTGTTTGCATGTTCCTGAAATGTGTTTTGGCCGGCGAGAGATCATTGTGAACGCTGGGATCGATCTATCACAGGAGGACGGGGCGAGGACTCTTACCCACACACTGCGTCCCACTGACCCTCTCGAAGCCTTTCGGGCAGCTTCCCTGTCCATTCACAGTGTTTCCTGTTGAGATATGAGCACACTGATCTCTAGTAGGACGTACGAACACATCCGTAAACCTGCAGCTAGTTTAATAATGCGTGCAAAAGGAAAATCATACGGAGACAGAGGAAAAACATGCAAACAATTAACAAGTGATTCATCAGCCAGACTGGAGGCTGAAACAAATACAATAAGACAAAAACATCCTGGAACACTATTTCAATATGTCACAATCTGGCGTTGTTCCTATGTGAGAATATGTGGCTTATTACAGATAGATATAACTTCATGTACATCACTTTGTGGTCCACCGTTAGATTTAGAATGATTTGATTATCTGTAAGGTAACCACCGTGAACAACAACAAGAAAAAGAGATTATTAAAATAATGATTTAAAATCTGCTTTAAAGCAAAAAAATAAAAAATAATAATTTGACATTTTTACAAAATGCACTTTTTAAAAGACCGTTTAAATGTGTTAAGAAACAGTCATGGAAGTGTCTCTTTTAACTTTAAGTATTAAAATAACCAGAACTAAATCAACTAAAACGAATAAATATAAATCAATAAAACATATAGACATATTAAAAAAATGCCCGTTTTCTCTCCAAAAGTATCTTAAATATGATTATTGCTTTTATTTTAATTTTTTATTATTTTATAAAATAACAAAATCATCATATTTATTTTGTTTATTTAATTAAGTAATGGTTAATAGAAAAATATGTCAGGTCTGGGAAGGATGTCCTATTTTTATCAGGGCAAGTTGGTGTAATTTTACAAAACAATAATAATAATAATGATTATTATTATTGTTTAATAATATCAATAACATTATTTTATAACAATTAATGATGATTATTATTATTAAAAATATGTCAGTACAGCTTTAGTAATGGTTATGTTTTTCATAATAATATGGATGTATATGTTACATTTTGGTTATTCATCCTCATAGGCTCCCATTGTGACAACTTACCCCAACCACATGTTTTTATCTGTATTAATATCTCATACTATGTCACTATATTTAATAAATGACAGTGGTGCTGAAGGCAGTTTCTATTAAAGTCGTGAAAGCAAAGGTTGCAGTATTGATCACGTGGATGAGGAATGTAAATACGCTGTAATGTTTAGCCAGACGGCTGATGGCGACACCTTGACTGATGCGATAATAAGATAGAGCCGTCTGCCAAAGATCTGGCAAAGCTATATTTATCTCCTGAAGTCATGCAGCGACTGCTGTTTTTTCTGTTTTACAAGAGCAGCCAGCTGAACTGATACCAGTGAGTCAAGAAGGAACAAACCAGTGTGTTGTTGCCTCTTTGTGCTCTTAAGTACAAACTGTGCCGCTGTAATGGCTCAGATGATTTCTAGGTGGTGAACTTCCAGGTCTGTCTGACAGTACTGACACACTCTCACCTAAGACTGCGGGACAAAGCGTGCATTCGTTGATGCCCCAGGCCTTCCCAGCTCCCCGGCAGCACATCTCCTGACTCCTCAGACCAGGTAACGGAGAACTGCACTGTGGGACCGAGCACAGGACACACAATCCTTCACTTTAATCACCACTGTTTGAGTTGTGCATGGACTGATGTGCTAAACAGACTGTCACTAATACTCCAATGACTGCTAGGTGACGTCAAATGAGGAATGCAAACAGAAGAGCTTTAATCAAACCTGTCCGTTGTGCACTTCTCTGAAGCAGTATTTGAAGCCGGATGTCTCGGTGTAGACTGAATCCCCGCGTATGGTCTGGGCTTGAACCCTCGGCGGTGGTGCCTCGGCTCTCTCTCCCGGCAGCTGGCGAGGACGGGCTCCCGAGAGCCCCGTGGACCAGGTCACGGTTTCGGAGTGGACGCTGGGGCCGTAGCCCACCTTCAGCACCTGGTGGATCTTCACACTGGCCTCTGGAGGGTGCTGGACGCGCACCTTCACCATGGGAGCCGCTGACACAGAAACACACTGAGGTTAACTGTGGAAGTCTTTGATCCTGTTGAATCTAGAACATAAACTCTCTCACTAGTTTAAATTATGCACTAACAGTTCATAGACATGCATAGTTAGTTTGGGCATTATTGTTTTTTCTGAAAATAATTAAAAGTCCCACCACAGTGTCATTTCCACAGTGTCAAATTAAATTTTATGTTAAATTATTTAAATGACATATTGTGTTTATAGCGAAATGACAATTCATGGACAACTTATAGACAAATTTTGGAATAAAATTGCAGACACGTTTTTCTTTCTGAAGCTAATTTTCATAACCAAGATTTTATGTATCCTAAATGCAAACAATTAAATAACATTTCACACTTTAATTAGAAATTAATGCTGTGTTAATAAGTGATATTTATTTTTCCTCACAAATAACACATTTGTCTAATTTTTCACTCTGTTGTCTGCACGATAAGAATATTAACATTTGATAAAACGTTATTAGTACAATAATATAATTTAATTAGTAAATTGGAATTGGAATGTAATTTATGTTAAAAAGTAATAGAAAGCACTTTTACATAATAAATACTAAAATGGATAATTATTATCATTATTTGTTTCTAAAAAGTAATCATTTATATTTTTATGGTGTATTTTTATATTTTAGAATGAAAAACAACACAATACACGACATACATGATGTTTGTTTGTTTCTTTATAATTTAGCAACATGTCACAACTAGATTCATTGGAATCAATAAATAGATAATTCATTACATTTATATATATATATAAATGTATCGTAAACATCACAAAGAGACTTTACAGCCATTCCTAACACACACAAAGTAATATCCACTGCTCCGGGGGCCACACATCACATCACTTTCACTTTTCAATATCTGTCCTCCCCGGCACCACAGGTCATGTTCTGAACACTAGTTCTGGAAGTGACACTAAATCACACTCAAATACTCAGGACAGACTGTTTACTGTTTCTTCCATGAACAGACTGATGCTCCAGAAATAACAGAGAGAGAAAAGGAAAGGTGTAGAGAGCATCCAAGTTAGGATCTGTGCAAACAGAAGACTCTTTCTCCTGTAGTGTGTTCGAGCTGTGAGTCACCATTACCTCCTTCCTCTCACAGATTAAACTTGGCAAACGCTTGACCAATTTTCCTCCGAGAGAAACCCCTCCTCTAAAACAGGTGCTAAAGACAATACCCATGCTTTCCAGTCTTCTGTGTTTTATAAAAGATCATTTGAAGTCTAAAGACGATATGGAAACGGCTCTGTGATAATAAAGGCACAGAAAAGAGAGGCATAACATGGGCCTTGTTTGTATCGATGAACATCCGTGAACTTCAGGTTCAATTTGGGATTCAGATTGTGGAACAGACCAGTGTTTAGTATTCATAACCCTAATCCAAGTCACCGCTTGCACAATACGAGTGCTGTGGTGCTGCAAAAGTCATTACTTAAGTATTACTTAAGAGTATTTGTATGTGTCATTTATTGTATTCTATTGTCTAGTGTACGTGTATGTCACATTTTGAACATATTTTTAATTACACATTTGTAATGATGAAGTTACAATTTTGTACATTTAAATCCATTAAATAACATTTAAATCCATTTTATCAAAATCTAATATTGAATAACACACTACAGTTAAAAGGATAATGAAGTGCGCTTTACATGTATGTTAACAGGACAACACAATGTGTACTTTAAAATGAGATGAAACATTATTAAAACAATTATCTAAAATGTACTTCAAAGTGCATGTGCACTTTTTAATGTTAAAAAATCAGTCATAAAAGTGCACATGCTCTCTCTAAGTACACTTAAGTGACATTCTATTTTATTCAAATTATATTATCTGCAAGTACTGCTTTTTAAAAATATACTTTGAGGTTTGAAGTACACTATAAGTGCACATTCACTACAATTAAGCACACTTCTTTTTTCACAAGGTCAAAACCATTTCACATGTCTTTTGACTTCAGGTAGAACTTAAAAATTGTAATTCAAATAGTATTTAAAAAAAATATTTCTCTCAAACTGACATGACTGAACATCAGGTTCCCGTTGTGTGACAATATGCCCCTCCAAAAATCAACGTGTGTTAAATGAACTGTGCTTTCTGTAAAGACCACCAAAAAAGTGGAACCACCGTGAGAAACATTGACTGAAACACACAGGTCCTCTCACCGTTGGTGTTGATCAGCTCAGGCGTCTGCAGAGGCAGGATGTACTCAGACGTCATCGGCTGATTGGCCGACTCAGCAGCACTCGTGGGCTGTTTCTCCATGTCATTGGTGGAGGCAGCGGAGGAGACGGAGATGTGGCAGAACTTCCCAGTGAAGTTGGGCGGGCAGAGACACTGATCCTTCTGTACGCACACTCCTCCGTTCTTACACAACATCGGACACACAACTGACGAGAGAAAGAACAGAGAAAGTGAGCAGATCCCTGAGGAATGACTTCATCCATCACTCATCAACCTTATGAAACTATTGCTCTAAAAACCACAACAGCTCAATAAGGTTCTGATGAAAGACACAGAACACAGTCATCACTGACTTTGATTGATGCTGTTAGCACCCCAGTTATGAGTCTTGGTTTAGTGCCTCTCAAAATGGCAAGTTTCTATAAAAAGCAACTCTTTTTGTCATGCTTCTTTTATTTAGTTGGTGGCCTCGGCATGCCTTCTGTATTAAGCTGTATTAAGCTGTATTAAGACATTCGGAAAGCTTGGACGAATCCCGTGTCAAAAATAAAAATAAAAAAGGAAAATAAATGCACCACGTGTGATGGCGAGAGAGAGAGAGAGAGAGAGAGAGAGAGAGAGAGAGAGGGAGGGTTTCTCCATGGTTGTTTTGCAGTATTGATTTAATTTATTCCTTTAAATAAAGGGGAGGTTTTAGGAATTTGCTAAAAATGTAAAACAAGTTATATAAAATTATTTTCACTAATCAAACTTTTTTCAATAAGTCATACTTTTTTTCTCAAACTATGGGTTAATTAAATAAGGTAGAAAATGCAGGATGCACCTTTTTAAACATTGCACATTTTAAATACATTTCATTACTCAAATTATTCTGCAGAATATGATTATTATTATACATTTGATGACATTTTAACAATAAATAGTGTTTTAGAGTATTAAATATTACATTTATTAAGTATTAATAGAATAGAATAAAATAGTAAATAAATTAGATCCCAAAGTTTTCATAAATGTAAAAAAACAAAACAAAAAAAGATAGAAAGATGAAAGAGAAGTAATGTGCAAAAAAAAAAAAAAAAAAAATTGCACTGTGTGTCCTATTACTGATGTACAATTATTGCTCTTAAGTTAATTTAGTTTGCATCCCACATTATTTATTTGACCTGAAATAAGTGCAGAATATATTTCTGGATCTTGTCTAACATATTAGACACAGAGTTTGTGGTAAAACTGGTCCAGATGCCATTATGAAACATGTTTATCAAGGAAGTAAAAGTGTGTTGTTGTTGTTTTTTTCCTTTATTTAAATATTGACAAAAATGAAGCCAGAAAAACAACACAATGTTTGAATACTTTGTAATAGTAACTGTATCTGAGAGGATGACAAACATGATATCATCTGTTCTTTCTGTTCTTTAAAGTAAACACACATAAACAGCAAGGAGACGGTTGAGATCTTTGGCTGACCCATTTCCTCACAGCTGTCACTGACAAGAGCTGAGAGAAATCTGAGCAGCTTCAGTTCGGGACTTAAAGACGCTGAGCTCACCCAACCAATTACATTTAATTAGATATATTATGTGGTTGCTAGGGCATGGCTAGACCTTTCACATGGTGATAAAGTCAAAAGAGCCAACTCAAATGTCTCTATGTTGTTCAGATGTCAAGATATAGCTTGTTCATCTTACTATATGGTTGTTAGGGTCCTCTAATATTTAACAGTCTAAACAGTGAGAAGAGCTCAGACCAATGTCTCTAACCTTTAATTAACATTACATTCACACCAAGAACACTGAACTGGATATTTTAACATTTTAGGAACATTTCAAAGCAATGTCCCAGAGGGGTTATGATGTTCTAATGCAGAAATATACAGTAGCTTCTTCATTTTACAATATGATTGCTAGGCTGTGCTAAATGGTGTGTTTTGGCAGTTTTCAGATATTTCAAGTCTACTTTTCAGTCGGAGAAGAAGAAAATAAGCCAATTGTCTCTACGATGTTCTGATCCAGAGAAATTCCTCTCATCCTTTTCAAAGTCTCTCTGAGATATGGGAGCACAAATTATTCCCCAAATGCAACATCAGAAAGAGATGTCGTTTAAGGGATGTTTCTTGTCAGTGGACCAGTAAATTATTTCAATTTTTGTTTCAGTAAGATTTCTTAGTTTCCACATCTGAATCAGATTAGATTCATTTATTTGTCTACTTAAGGGTAAACAAACTATTCATTTGGTGACGTTCATGCTGGTTTTATCATCCCGACAGTGGTTAAGCTCTACAACCTTCAACAGCTACCATTAACAAACGACTGTGAAGACCATCTTAGTGCATCTTATCTTATGCATAATTAAGTATTACCCAAAATTTCCCTCATTTTAGCAAGAGAATTGTGTATATGATCTCATGAGCTGTATATTATTAAACATCACATTATGTCTTATACATACTAGACTGTATTCTATGGATGTGTAAGAGAGGTAGAGCGAGGATGGGTGTTGTTTGGGGATGATGTGGCAGAGGTTTGTGCGTTTGGAGATGAATGAACCGCGGTGGATGAGAGCTTGTTCTTCAGCTCATCTGTGTAAACACTAACCATTGGAAACACCCTCACACTTCATAAAACTAGAGCTTGAAATCTCCCGTACCTTGTCATCTTCTAGCTTTCCACCTTCATTTCTGGACCACAGACATTCTGTTGTTTTGAAACCATTGAGGGTTTGGATAAATATTGGCTCCAGGAAGCCAAATCTACACTTTCAGCGAGGGGGAAATATGAAAATAAGATTCTTTTGAGATGAAGAAAGGCCAGGAATACACTGCTTGACAGAAACGACAACATTATTATAAAACTCTTGACAGGAGAGGAATGGAAAGAGAAGCGATTTTCATTGGAGAAGATCGAAGGAGGTCTCATTCGCACTTCACAGATTCATTCAGAGAAAAGCGCTGTGTATCTGCCATCCTTCAGCTTAAATGAAGAAAAGAGATCCTGCCAGACACGACTGGACCGGTTCAAGAGTTTAAAACTGAATATCAAATTAGACACTTGGTCTAATTTGATATGATTTGATATGAACGCTTTTATACACAAATGAGTTTAGAAGAAGGTTTGTATCAACGCAGATACACAGATATTTTGGGCACATGTCTACGGAAGTGGCAAAGGTAGAACTATTTTGAGGTAAATTAAAGACACATGATGTATAATTGTGTGCTGTGTGCTCTTGGGATAGACTATAGAAAACTGCAAATCACTTAATTTCAATGGTGATTGTGTGTCTGATGCAGAGAATCACTGACCAATGAGAATTTGTCATTTTATAAAGACACATATTGTGAGACAAATATTACCCATGTCAGAAAGACAACATGTTGTTTTCTACAACAACAGAATTGCAGGCTTTTTTTTATTTACATCATATAAAGATGCAACATTATGCAAATGATCACAAAATATTGCATTTTTATCATTATCTTAATAATATTTACTTTCAACTGCTGGTGTTGTTATTTGTACTATAAAAAAAAAAGAGATATATATATATAATTTAAATGCATATGAATTACTGAATGTGAACAACTAAATATGTCTCTCATTTGTAATTTTTCAAGTTTATATTATGTCATATATATTAAGCTCAAAATTAAAGCATCTATTTGAAATAGACAGCTTTTGTAACATTATAAAGATATTTATTTGATCAACTGAATGTCTTTGCTAAAGGAGTATTAATTTTCTCCCCAAAATTTTATTTTACTTTAAAAACAGTAGCCTTTTATTTTGGAAAATTAGCTTATTATTGCTATAATAATAATAATAATAATAATAATAATAATAATAATAATAATAATAATTATTATTATTATTATTATTATTATTATTAATGAATGTATTTATGATAAAATTAATTAATGTATTATTATATTCATTATTATAAAAAATAAATACAAATAAAAATAATTCTCTTGAAACATTTGGGCAATCACAATGCACCGGATGGCTGGCCAATCACAGCACACCTTGCTTTTCAGACCGATGAGTCTTGTAAAAATCTACGCATTTCAGAAATGCGGGGCATAGAGTAGACACAATAATGTACATTATGTGGAAATTAATGTGTTTTTTGAATATTAAAACACATTTTATTACACCTGATACACAAAATAATGTTGTTGTTTTTTTTTAGCAACATATATGACCCCTCTAATGTCAGTATGAAAATGTTACCATTAATGTTGCACTGATCCCACAGCAACCCCCTGCCGTACCCCCTTTTTTGAAAGCCTTAGTGTTTATGTGCCTTTGTGGTGCTGCAAAAGTCATGACAAGAAGTATATAAAGCCAATGTATCAGAATGTATCAGAAGTTTACTGTACAACATTACAAATCTCTCTGTAATCCATGAACATGATTGCATGGAAGAAAAATACCAGGACGAACCGAATCTTTTTTATGATCATCCGCACATACAGTATGTACAGTAAATGTACGATAACACACACTTACACATTCTCTGATATGTGTAGGGAGCGCCTCTAACAGTCTCTGGCTCTCTGCCATGGTCCAGATGTTTCAGGGCCCCTGAGGGCCACTGCAGGTAAGCTAATTAACCCTTAGAGATCCACGCATGTACATAGCAAGAAGAAATATCTGCTTGATTTCTCTTACGGCAGGAAGTACATTTCACGCTTTCTCCACTGGTTTCAGCTAAAGCAGCTGAAGGACTGCAAGCTTTTATTTGGCACCACATGTTCGACTCAGATAGGACACAGATGCTCAGCCCATCTGTGTACATACATACATACATTGTTAACTCATCTTCATTTAAAAATCCAGAGACATAGACTGAAAAATAGCGAGTGCTTCAGTTCATTGAGTTTCTGTGAGTGCTGTGATGAAGGAATCTTATTAAGAGACTACTACAGTTTTTCTAGTTGTATTAAAAAGACACGTGTAACAAATTGATTCAGTCCCTGCAATAATTCTGGCTGAGTGTGTTTACAAGAAAATACTATACGTTAACTGTGTGTGAAAATAATTGATCTTTAGTTATAAATGTTCATGTAAACAACCAGCATGTAAGTAGACTGATGCAAGTAATTATTGTGAATTAATAAATATTCACCACTCGTTTTGAATGGGACACCAACAGAAACGAACTCATTGTTCAATGGTGGAGTCAATCGTGAACTCACTGAGTAATGATGCATTTAGGGAGTCTGATTCAAATTCTGATTCTAACTCTCAGAAGACTCCTGTGTTCCTTTTGCATTCGAGGCGGTTTAGTGAATCTTTTTATTTTGTAAACCGGTTCATAAGTTGGCTCACAGTGTTTAGTGGTTTGTGCAGGAAACACTGGTGCATGCAAATCTAAATAACTTACACCACGTCACAAGATTTCTGGCAAAACTGCATATGAAAACTTCACATCAGAAGTGTGATGCTGTACAGGGTGCGCTAACCAGCAAGCTTACTTAATCAGAAAAGCCAAACCTATGGAGCTTCTTATGTGATGCAAGCATCAAAACGTAGCGGTTAAAAATCTTTTGAGCTCATAATATAGTATTATGCAAGAAACCTCACAAAAATAAATCTTTATTAAATAATAATCTGCCCTAAAATCATAATTTGTGTGAAAAGGAACAAGATTCTTAGTTTCTCTAATGCGCCTAGGTTGGGATTTTTCAATTACTGTCACCATTTTTCACATTTGTGAGCATTTCGGTCACACCCTGCAGCTCTGAAATCAGTACCATATGACATCAGTTTGGCGAAGATGAAACGTTTCCAGGCCAAAGGAACAACCTAACACTACTGTGAAAGATCCACTTCTCCTCGTCATAATTCAGCTGTCAAATGACTCCAGTGAGTAAAGTTACAACCAGCGCTTGACCTTGTGCCCAGATGCCAGACTAACAATGAAGTCACTGAAAAAGACGTAACCTCCAGCATCCATCTGCTCAAATAAAAAGACGTTCTGATGGCACGGGCGGAGGTTTAGAGAACTGATAAATGAGACGAGCTGCATGTTTCTCAGAACTGGGAGCCAACACCATTTCTTTTGATGCCACAAACACAGCATGTATGTGTGTTTATGACTATTTATCTCCAAACAGCTTGAGTGGAGAACACATGTAAATCATCTCCTGCTTTTATGTATGACATGTTCACCAGACTAAAACACAAATGTATAACATTTATCAGAGGAAGCTTTGGTGTGTGATAACTTCATAATGAGTTTCTCTTGATGGAGATTTCTGGTCACAATGTTACTGGACTGTTGGAGCTGGTTTTCTCCTGGACAAGAGGCAAGAACTGAATAAGAAACAAGTCCCGAGTGGAAACTGAAGTCTGAGGACTGTTCAAACCTTACATGAGCATACTGCGGTACGGTGACTAGGAATAAAAGCTTGGATTCATTAAATTCAGAACTGGACTGAAAATCAAAGCCTGTATTTTTTTTTTTAATCCAAAGTACATACAAATGATCATAGTATTGCAAAGGCTGATTGTTTAATTATTATTATTTTTTTATTTATTTGTTAGATCACTTCTTACAACGTATTGTGGTATAAAATACCACTGAAAAGCATGGCAATATGATCGACATTGACAAAATACAATAAAAATGCTATGATAATATCATGGCATTTTTTACTTTAAAGTATATGAATATGATAATCAGTACTATGGTATAGGTCAGAAAAGCAATGTATCACTAAAACCATCACAAATCCTTCATATAGTACTTTTGTAAACTTTAAAATACAAATTCTAATATATACATTGGGGTTGATATGGAGGCTTATTTCCACCAGAGAAAAAAATAAATAATAATAATATATATATTATACATATTAGTTTATACCTCACTATTGAGAAAAGTAAAAAAAAATGTGAGAAATAAAAAAGTATGAATTGTAAAAGGAAAAAAAAAAGTCACAATTACTTATTTTTATTTATTTATTCCCTTGCACTGAATAAACAAATTTAAAGTTAAACCAGAATAACAATATTAATAATAAAATCATGTATTATCCTATGGTGCAGATAAAAAAACAAAAAAACAAAAAAAACAAAAAAACTCACAAGTATCACTTTTTTCCTCTCATTAGCCACAATTTCGAAAATGTCTTATTTAATAACAATTTATTTATTTATTTATTTATATTTGTTTGATTAGTGATATACAAATAGTGGATGATCTTAAATAGTTTTGTTTAAATTAGATTTTGAATGCCAGACTTTGAGCCCACTGTACATACATCACCAAAGACACCAACAGTAGAAATGGAACAAATAAACAGACTCAACCATTGAGAACAATAACCAGTGACAGAAGACTCATTTGATAAGCATCTCAGAGCAAATGCTCAGGACGAGCCCTCCGTCTCTCATTACAGACTGTACTGTACTGTCCATGCAGATGTCCAGTGAGGACCTAATTCCTCATTCCTCATGTTTGTTGTTCCCGAGGAGCACCAGTTACAACAGACGCCTCAGCACAAACACATTTGCTTGTAAATACCTTCAGATGAAAGTCTGACACACCTGCGGGTCTGTGCATGTACACAGGTGTGTGTTTGCAGAAGCTTCCATTCATCATTCAGACTGGAAACACATGCCTTTTCAGTGACACATTCATCATCGACCCACACGCAAAATCAAAGGCTGACATTGTAAAAAAAAAATTATAATATTAAAGTAAAATCCCAACCTTCTTTATACTATTTTTTTTAAATAAATAAATAAATAAAAGTTTACAAGTTTTTATCATCATCATCATCATCATCATCAAGTAATCATGGAAGAGAAATCCCAACCTATTACATACTTTTCTAAAATATGTTTAATAAATAAATCACTAAATAAAATGAATTAGTTTCATCATTATTATTATTATTATTATTATTATTATTATTATTATTATTATTATGTTTGAAACCCAACCTACTAGATCAGTTATATATATATATATATAAATGTTGTAAACTATATATGAAGTTACAAATTTAAGAAGATCTTGACATCTCTTTTTTATATAGGTATTTATTTTAAAAACGAAATAATGTTAAGGAAACTGTAAAGGAGATCAGGATTTGAAACCTTGCACACTAAATTCTAATCAGACCACTAAGCTAACAATTTGACAATTGTTAAACAGTGTTATTTTGCAGGATGTCAGCGGTGCTCCTTCAATAAAGTGCATTTACTCACACACTCTGAAGCCGGATCCAGGCAGCGTCTGTCCTGTCTGTCTGTCCTCACTGTTGTAGATAGTGGTGACATTTCCGCGCTCGCAGTAGTTGGTGCAGTGTCCCTGCGTGCAGCGCAGCTTGCAGATGGTGGGGGTGAAGAGCACTTTGATCCGCTCCGAACCCCCTCGGATGATGGTGGAGCGCTGCTGCTGGTCGGATGAGAGCTGAGCCACGGCTAGACAGAGGGCAAAGCCAAAGCAGAGCAGCAGAGTCAGACAGTGAGGACGCATGGTGAGCCCCGGTCACACACACATCACACACACACGCACGCAAACCCAGGAGGAAGACGGAAACGTCTCTTTCTTGGAACGTTCCTGCAATATCCCTGGAAAGGATCAACTAGTGCACGGATAAAGCTCAATTCCTGTTCTGGTACAGATATCAAGTAATGTGTGTGTGCGTGTGGCGTGTGTTCAGAAATCTGTTTGTTGAGGAAACAAGAGCCGTCCCAGTGTCTGAAGGAGCTGGTGCAAGCAAACTCTGGCCGAGATTGAGACTGGATCCATCACCCGCTGATGCCCCTCTCGCTCTCCGTCAGCCCTGCGATCACAAACACTGACAGGCTTCCCAACGCACTTGCTACATGAGGAGAGAACTTTCTCTGTCATATGAGGAGGAGAGAGCAGAGAGGGCGGCGAAACAGAGAAAAAATATTGGGGAGAGAGAGAGAGAGAGACTTTGCGTCTCTGGCATTGCACATGGGGGTGAGGTCAGCGCCGTATAATGTGTGTGTGTGTGTGTGTGTGTGTGTGTGTTTGTAGCGGGGGCTTGTTGTTGTAGATGAAGGGAGGGGTGTATTTTTCTGTCACTGTGACAAACTTTTGCTGTTCCCCTGCTGCATGTGCTGAACATTAAAGAATAGTTCTGCACCAATGAATCATTTAGTTACCTTGTGAATCTTGTTCTGCTGTGGAACACAAAAGGAGAAATTCGGAAGAATGCTCGTGCTGCTCTGTTCCAGAAACTAAATGCAGACAAAATGACAATAAAACCCCATAAAATATCATAAATAACTTCTTCACGACTACTGAAGTCATGCGATAGCTATGCTTGAAGAACAGACTAACATTTTGCCCTCTACTGAAACTACACTTAAATATACAGGTTTTAAAGATTTATTTTTTTCTTTTTCTTTTTTCCTTTTTTTTTTTTTTTTGGTGAGAAGATCCATTTTGGGTTTTTCAAAGAACGTTTCAGTGAACAGTTCTTAGTTTAAAGAATATTTTAATAATCTAAAGAAACTTTTTCCACTATAAATTAATGGAATGGAAAGGTTCCATGGATGTTAAAGATACTTCAGCACTCTTCAAAATAAAAGTTCTTTATTGGCATTAATGGTTCAATTTAGAACCTTTAACATCAGTGGAACCGTTCCTTTGGACAAAAGGTTCTTAATGGTGGAAAAGGGTTCTTTCGATGGTTAAAAGAGTATTCACATTAAGAATGGTTATTTTAAGAATTGTTCACTAAAATGTTCTTTGTGGAACCAAAAATGTTTTTGCATCAGCTAATAAAAATACAATTGTTTGTTTATGTTTCTTCACAGTACATTAATTTTTGATTTTAATAATGTATTAGTAAATGTTACATTACTGATAATAAAAAATGCTATTTTGTATTGTTTATCATTAACTAATGTAATTAATGAATTAATCTTTACTGTAAAGTTCTTTCTCCTTAATTCTTATTCAGTAATTCACGGACAAATGGAGAAGTCATGGTGCCTTTGATTAATATTGTGGAGAATCTTGGGGCCAAAAAGGTCTAAAAGAACCGCTGCTTTAGATCAAACAGCAGTGAGCCAAAATCATCACAATTAAAAGAACCAAAGACTTAAACTACTTCAGTCTGTGTGCATTGGATTTAATACATGCGTTTCACATTTTGAGCGGTGCTTTGTTGTCATTTTAGAGCTTTATGGAAAAGAGCAGCCAGGATATTCCTGCAAAACTCCATGGATTTCAAAATTGTTGGAATTCCTTTTGTGTTCCATTGAAAAAAGCAAGTCATTCAGGTTTGGAGTGACATGAGGTTGAACAAATGATGGTCATTTTTATTTTTGGAAGAGAATAAAGCTAATCTAAAAACAGGTTTTTGACTAAATAACTACCTGGATCAAAGTCAACAACAGAGCACACTGTTCAGAGCATTTAAAAGGATTAGTTGTTATGAAAGACTGTGCTACATTCTTCACAGATTAAATGGTTTACCCAAATATAGTGTTTGAACCATACTTCTGTTAAATAAACCTGCAGAGAATAAAATCTAATATGTTTTTCCTAAACAGCAATGAGAGAGCTAATTGAATTTCACTAAAGTATAATGCTTCTTAATTTGCTTTCTACAGAGAAAAGTCCAGTAATCTCTCAGACTTTGCTTGATTTGCCAAAACTCCAATTCTGCAACAAAATGTCCCAGACATAAAATATTTCTCATCATATTCTCCAAAGATTAAATAATCTGCAGTACCAATGCAGTATATATCTTTATATTATATGTCAGTATAAGAAATGTTAAGAGAAACATCTACGTTTCCACATAAATTGGAGTTATAATTATGTTGGACATGGCAAATTATGCTTTGATTATATAATCATGACGCAGTTTTTTTTATTTTTTTAGTATTCAAATATCCTGTTTTCACTCAGGTTAAATGTTTATATGCACACAACTTTTACTTCAAACCACCTATGTGAATGTATTTTCTTGGATTAAAATATGGAGGGCAATATATATTTTTAAATGCTTGTAAAAATATATTTATATTTGTACAATATATCTTAAAGTTGTCTAAAAATATATTATAAAATATATTTTTGTGCCCTATTTGCGACTTACAGTGCATTCAGGCTATCAATTTTTACCTATCAAGTGTTCCCTGGGAATCGAACCCCCAACCTTACGCTAGCTTGCTTTCTAACGCAACGCTCTACCAGTATGAGAGAGCAACAGAGCAATGCAGTTTTAACTCCAGGAAGAGCAAACATTGGGTTAAATGTGAAATTGATTATAATTCACAATGAATCGACACACTTTCAGAATGTGGAACAAATGATCCTGTTTTGAGAGTAGGAGCGTCAAGCGTAGACACTGTTTGCTGGCTGAACAGATTTCTCCCCCCAACATATTCAACTTTTTCTTCCTGATCTACATTAAAATGACTCTATTAATCATTTGGGAGGAGCAGTTCAGATCTGTCATGATTTCAGTGTTTTACATATTAACGAGAGAGTCAAGCATGCTTTACTATGGCAACTGGTCATGTTTCTCACGTTGTTTGGGAATGAAATTGTTCTTGTAAGCCTATTGTTGTAAATTATGTCATTATGTGGCACTCTCAGAAATATACATGCACAAAATCATACTCATGATGAAACTCATCTTTAAAAAAAGTACATAAAACAAAACAAAGCAAACAAACTAATGTATTTAATCATTAAAAAATAATACAAAGGTAAATATCAATAAAATTTATTTTCGTTTGTTTGTTTATTTACATTTCAATAATTGCAATCATGTTACAATAAGCAAAGACAACTAAAAACTCTTTCTTTGTAGAAGCTCTTTTTTAAATGTTAGTTTTTAGTCTTTCATTTTTAAATTTTAATGTGAGTTAATTTCTATCTTTAAGAAGGCGATCTATGCCTTCATGCTATGCTGACTTTATGTAGATTCTCAAAATGAACAAAAACATGAGATGTCTTTCTGTAATAGAGCTGTAATCGGGCCTTAAAAGTTAGGCCCAACAGGACCCGAGCCAGACAGATATCGGCCTGAGTCGACACGTACAGTACATTTTGATTGACAGATTTATAAAAGCCCAAACCCGTTTACAGCACAAAATTATTCAAATGTGCGCACGCACAAAGCTCTTTTGCCTTTTGTCAAGAATGAATCATTTATACATGTTTTAACAATTTATTGATGAATAACGTAGGCTATAGGCCACTTGGAAGTTGAAACAAAGAAATAAAATAAGTCCTCTGTAACATCGTTACATCTCAGCACTCCTATGCCTAGGCATAGACTCGTTTATAAATAGGCCAATGCAGCAATACAAACTTTAAGACATAGGCCCTGTCCACATGGAGATGGAGCTTAGCCCAATCCGATCTTTTTTTTCCTCGTCTCAAGAAATATCCGCGTCCACACGAAACCGCAAAATGATGTAGTATACATGCCAGACCAGTATGTGGTGCTGTAATTCTGCCACAGAGATACACTAAAAACAGAGAAGAAGACTTGGACTATGCTCATAAACCTTGCGCGTGGTACACAAACGAACATGGAACAATACATTTATTAATCAGTGTTAATGTTAGTTAATAAAAAGACAATCGTTCAGTTTTTGTTCATGTTTTTGTTGCTGTTACATGACGTAGAGGTGTCTGACTAGGGGGGAGACGTGGGCTGATGACGTCATCGTTTCAGAAAATATACGGATTGGCCGTCCAGGCGAAAATGCAAAGACGGCGTTTTCAAATTTATCCACTCTGGGACCCGGTTTCAAAAAATAGCGGTTTCACCTTACGAAAATGCCGGATTCGTGTGGACGAAAAATAATCTGATAAAAAATTTGTGCGTATTCACAGAAACGCGTCTCCGTGTGGACGGGGCCTTAAACAATAAGTCTTTCTTAACAAATTAAATTAAGATACATTTTAAATAACATGGCAATTACGAAATTAAGATAAAGGCTCCGCTGGATTTGCTTCGCCACTAGTAGCTGAATAATGCCAACATTAGCCATACATTATGCATTTAAGACTCAATTAATATTTTGTTGTAATTTTTAAAACCTTTACTCATCAAGATTAGGCTAGGCCTACATGTTTAACATGTTCCACTGTAGATGGCTTCAGCTCGTTCCTGCGCTCACTGATGGTGTCCAGCAATATAACCCACTGGCTCATTATTCTCATTATAAACATGATCAAAACTTTTCCACACCTCAGACTTTGCTTTAGTTGCTGGTGCAACCACAACGTAATCGCATGAGGCAAGCCTCCGTTTAACCTACTTAGCATGCATTTTCGCATCTTTCTTAAGCTAATCGAAACGCATCACATGACCGCTCATTCCCCTCGCAAACTGGAGTGCAAGCCCGAGACCGACCCAAGCAAGTGTAAAATTATATAAATTAAGCCTGAACCCGACAGAACCCGTCAGGTCCCATCAAGTTTGGGCAAAGATCTTCAGCTCTAGCCTGTAATGCTTTTTTTAAAATAGCAGTGGGACACTGAGATGCCATATTCATGTAACACAACTCTGGTTTTTCTGGATTTCTGTGATTCATTGGCACATCATGAGCAATATCGTCTGAAACAAAGCCAAATTAGATCCTATTTGAATCTAAAATATCTCTAAAACTCCAGAAGATCAGGTCACATGTGTGCACAGACACTGGGGAAAACAGCATTAATCAAAAGCTCACCAAAATCCACTATCAACAATATCTCACACAAGCATTCATATTTGGCAACACAAACTGGACAATAAAATCCTGACGAAGAGCTTAAGGGTCAAAATATTGTGTAACAGATCTGACGCCTTCAACTTCAGCTATACGACTGCGGTCTGCGCTCATCTTATTGACTGGTGACACCGGCAGACTTCAGCTCTAGTTGTACGAGCGTAAATATTTATAAAGTGTTCCATTATAGCCCTACTCATCATTACTAAAATAGGTCATTATTGAAGAAGTGGTTTCCTCGTGCACTGGAATGCTGATCTTCTGTTATGCCTCTCAACATTACAAACTCTCTCAACATGGAAAATTGGCATTTGGCAGCGGCTCTTTTCTTTTCCACGTGAGATGACATGCTTAATTCGAGCACTTTCCACTTCGCCTGGTAATAAGCATTGACGTTATGTGGCTGGCGAAGGTGTATTATAGCGTTTGAAGTTAAGGAGAGAGAAGAGGGAAGCCCTGAGGTTGTGTGGACAGTCCAGGGTTGTTTACATGCTGGCTCTGGATAAAGGCCGGTCTGGTGTTAGGAAAGGATTTTTGGGAATATTTGTGGGCTGCAGAGCACACTTCATTGCATAAAACCACACTCAGCTAGGGCAAAACTGTATAGACTAGCTCAGTAATACCCCAAATAACCTCAGCTCAGATATTCTTCAGCTAAAACCTATTAACATCAGTTTTATTTTAGTATCATTGATTTTGAGAATATTTTAGATTTTATTATCTTTTCATTGTAATTTTGGTTGCATTGGTCTTTTTTAGTATTAGTGTTTAAATATAAACAGTATTTTAGTATTATAAAATATAATTAAACAATATTTAAGTTATTTTTAGTATTTAAACTACTTAAATTAAACTATTTTGTACTTAAACTGTGAAATGTTTCCTTAAAATAAGCTTACAATTTATATTGTAACTTATTTCAATTAATATTCATTTTAACTAACATTAAGTAACTAACATGTTTTATTGGTTTAGTTTTATGGTTTTAGTTTTTATGTTTTGCTTTTAATTTAAGTTAGAGTTTTAGTAATTTTGTTGTGTTTTGACATTTTTATTCATTTTTATATAAATAGGTCTTTAAAAAAATACCTTGCATTAACAGCTAGCTGAAATATAATATGTTTAAAGTTATTTTTAAAATCTTATTTCAGTTTTATATTATTTAAATAATGAATATTTTATGGCTTATTTTTATGTTTTTAATTAATTGTATTTTTTTCATGAATGTGCTATTATATATGTTTTTATATATTTTGAATTACATTGTACATTTGTATATTTTCTGTTTTAATTTAAATTTGAAAGTTATACATTTTTTATGTATTATTTTATTTCAGGTAATGCTTATTTTATTTAATAATTTTTTTTAAATAGTATTTATTTTAGTGTTATTTAACAATAATAATCCTGCTTCATAATAAAATATGATTGCTATTAAGTGAATTCTATGAATAACCTGAAACAGAAATGTGCTGGACCAGACTGAGGAATTGCTGTAACATGCCACTCAAAGTTTCAACTCCCTAGAGCTTCACTTATCAGCTACAGCATATTCAATGGTTTAAAGAACATAACTCTAGAGATAAGCAGCATTTGACGTCTCTCTCTCTCTCTCTCTCTCTCTCTCTCTCGCTCTTTTCTCTCTCTCTCTCTCTCTCTCTCTCTCTCTCTATGTCTGTGAGTTAGTGAGAAAGAGGTCAGTCTCCTCACACTTTCCATGCGCTGTCACAGAGGGCCGTTTCAGTATGTTTTGAGGTCATGGAGACACAGGGGTTCCATTAGCAAAACACCACATCCATCTCCTGAGTAATTACTGCACCATCACCTCTCGGCCAAGCTAAACAATGGCAGGAATACGCTACAATGGTGTATCAAGGCCTGTCTCAATGCAAACCAGCCCAAATCTACAGGCAGATAAACCTTATCATGGAACAAACATTTAAACCAGGAAACAGGCCAAATTATTAAAACAAGATATTCTATACTCAAGCTGATTTGAAGCCAGGGCAAGTAACACATTGAATTAAACATTAAGACTGAAGTAGTATTTTATTTTGAAATATACTCCAATAATCTTTGTTTTATGTACATAAAAAAAAAAAAAAAAACACTTCAGAGCAAGTGGTTGCGGTTGCACTGCATGTGTGATTCCCCTGGGCGCTTCGGCTAAAAGAGCAGTTTGATTCCTAAAAGATAAAATCACTGACGATTCACGTCTTTTTCAAGATCCCGTTTCGTCAGTGTCCTTCTGGATGTGGTCGTTTCCTGTCCTCGGTTGACAGTCATGAGCATTGTCTTCAGTGTCTGGGCATCCAACACGCTGAGGCAGTGCTCGTGCATGACTCATGCATCAATTGAGAGCGTATGAGCATGGCATCGCTGCGATCGCGTCTCTCACTCCTCAAGGGGAGTGCAGAAGATCCCTCTGTCGCCACCCATCCTGGGTGACTGTGAGAGCTTCTTTGCCGGGCCAAGCCCCACGGACCTCATACTCCTCCCGCAGCTCCCGGAAGCTCAGTGGAATCCTCCGCCCTGTCCCGAGCACTCGAGGCTGGATGATTGGTTCATTGGGGCTGCTCATGCGGATCGCCAGCACCCCCCTCTGGTTCCTTTCTTCCCGGAAGTGAACCAGGAAGTAACCAGTTCATGGAAGGCACCTTTAACTGCCCGAAACCGTTCTGGTACTTCCTCCGCCTTCACTGCCCTTGATGGTGGGGCGGCCAAGGGGTATGCTGGTATTCCCCCGGTGGAGCCTTCTGTTGCGATGCAAGTGTGTCCACAGAGCACCTCCGCTTGGCGTGGTGGTCCCAAGCTCCCCAGGCCTTCCCGCTGGCTCATCCGGATGCTCAGGCTCAGCTACGTGATTCAGTTCGCCCGGCGTCCCCCCAGGTTTCGGGGTGTCTGCGCGATGATGGTGGGCAAAGATGCCCCTGTCATGCACGCGGGGTCGTGACCCTGCTGGCAAAGGGCGCGATAGAGTCGGTCCCTCCAGTCAACACGAAGTCCGGCTTTTACAGCCCTTACTTCAGACTCCCGTTCAAGATGCTAATGCCCAAGCGCATTTTCGAATGCATTCGTCAGATGGATTGGTTTGCAGCGATCGACCTGAAGGACGCTTACTTACAAAGACGCTTTGTCTACATTATTACTCGACACAGACCGTTTCTTCGGTTTGCTTTCGAGGGGCAGGCATATCAGTACAAGGTTCTCCCATTCAGGTTGGCCCCCCTGTCTCCCCGCGTCTTTACGTAGGTCGCGGAGGGAGCCCTGGCTCCTCTCAGGGAACAAGGTGTCCATATCCTCAACTACCTCTACGACTGGCTGATCCTAGCTCACTCTCGAGAGTGGTTGTGTGAGCACAGGGATCTGGTGATCAGACACCTCACCTGACTGGGTCTTCAGGTCAACTGGGAAAAGAGTAAGCTCTCCCCTGTGCAGAGGATCTCTTTTCTCGGTATGGACATAGACTTGGTCGCTATGTTCGCGCATTTTACGAATGAGCGCGCGCAGTCACTGCTGAATTGCCTGAGACAATTCGAGGGCAAGAGAGCGGTTCCATTGAAAATGTTTCAGAGGCTCCTGGGGCATATGGCATCCGCAGGGGCGGTCAAACCGCTCGGGTTACTCCATATGAGACTGCTTCAGCACTGGCTTCATGACCGAGTTCCAAGATGGGCAGGCGACAGGGCAGGCTCCGAGTGACCATCACTCCGGCCTGCTGCCGAAACTTTACCCCGTGGTTGGACCCCTCATTTCTACAGGCCGGCGTGCCCCTAGAACCGGTGTCCAGACATGTTGTTGTTTCAACAGATGCCTCTGGCACGGGCTGGGGTGCCATGTGCAACGGTGGAATGTCAATTGCCTTGAGTTGCTAGCAGTATGGCTTGCTCTGCACCGCTTCAGGGCCCTGCTGAAGGACAAGCACGTACAGACCAGCTCTTTGTCTGTTACGGAGGCCAGCAGATGAGAAAGGCTGTCTCCAAGCAGAGGTTATCCCACTGGATAGTGGAAGCTATTGTCCTGGCTTATCAGACTCAACTAGGAGTGTAGCTTCCTCCTGGGTGCTGGTGCATGGCGCCCCGCTAACAGACATCTGTAGAGCTGCGGGCTGGGCGACACCTAACACATTCGCAAAATTTTATAATCTCCATGTACAGCCCGTGTCCTCCCGGGTACTCGCCTCTTTGGGCCAGTAAGGACCTGCTCGGTGTCAATCCGCTTGCTGCGCCATTACACTTTTCTGGGCAATCTCACGTGTGTATGTCCACAGCATGTGTCTTTCCTTGGTAAGCTCCTTGCCAGATCTGTCGTCGAAACTTCCACCCTGAGGGCTGGGTACCTCAGAGTTCTTATGTATCACCACCTGGGTGGATACCTGCCTTCTGTAAAGGGAACGTCTTGGTTACGTATGTAACTCTATGTCCCTCTGAAGGAGGGAACGGAGACGTTACGTCTCCTTGTCACATTGCTGTTCCGCTGAAAACTTGCTGTTCCTCAGGGAAAACTTGAATGCGAGTTGCTCGCGTTGCTCCTTATAAACCCGCTCTGCAGGGCAGAGCTCGCGATGCAAATCCTGCAGACCAAGGTACTTTGTGGTACTTTGTACCATTGGCTCGTTTTGTACCACTCGAATATGATTGGGCTCTCGGCGAGATCCCATTCGTAACGTCTCTGTTCCCTCCTTCCGGGAACGAGGGTTACATACGTAACCAAGACGTGACATAAATAACCAAGAGGTTTTTCAAAGAAAACAAACTATTGTTGAGGCAGTGAATTAAAACAATAAATAACATGATTTTTATTGGTTATGTATCTTTAACATAATGGTAACTCTTCTTGAAGGCCCCTTGTAAGTATGCTGAGGCACCTTAGTGGGCCTCGGACCCTTGGCTGATTGCCATAGCCTTAAAATGTACAATGGGAACTATTTTCATATACTAATACTTATACTAATATTACTAAAGGTAGACATATTATTTTACCCTTTAAACCTACACATCTCTCAGTTACTGTATTTACAGTTTCGTTAAGCTTCAAAAAGCTAAAATATGTTTGTTCAGTCAACCAGATGAAAATTGCATTGTTTGCATTGCAACTCATTTATGCTTCATGTAATTTAAAAATAAGAATAAACAAATAAGAAAAATGAATAGAAACATACAATGAGACAATTGTTGAGATTATGTTCAACTACAAAGCTATAAAAATTATGTGAAATATACAGGTCAGGGTTGTATCTTTGAGTTTGATATTATAATGAAATCTCTGACTTTGGATTGCAGACACAGTCTGACACATTTTGAAATCTCATCTGCTTTATAAAGAGACAAAGTCAAAGTATCCATTAGATCTTCATTTAATCACATTGCTGTCAGAGAAACCATATAAGTATTAGAGGGATCTCATTTGAAATGTTCTCTTATATATGTGTGTGGGGGGGGGGGTGAATGAATAAAACATTAGATTTTTCAAAATCAGCTCAGCTGGCTTGAACTGACCTGCGACGTAGATAAGGGTGAACTGGCCACGTTGAGTGTGGAAGGTTTTGTTGCTGGAGATCTTTGTTGCTCCAGTAGAGGATGAAGACTCCAGTCTGCTTCGCTCTGATTCAATGTATTTCAATATAACACTTATGATCTTCTCTCCACCTGTTCCACTGGAAAGAGCTTTCTTCAACAGGACTGACTGGGCCTCTTTAAAACTGAAACACAGCCAAAATGAAATCCTATGTATGCTGTGAAAGCTTAAACACATAATAGATATACAAGAAGCCTTTAAAAAAAAGAAGAAGAAAAGAAAAGAAAAAAAAAACTTATGAAATAAACCCAATTTATACTTCTGCATCCAACCTATGCTGTAGCCTGATGTCCACCCCTTGATAAATCTAACAGTGTGCCAATTCTACGCTATGGCTGTCATAACCTGTCAAACGCAACTTTACGGAGCTCAACAGCTCTGACCACCATCATGGCTACAATGCTTCTCCGACGAGCCAAGCTTCTCTCTTCGGCTTTTATCTTGGTACTGCAGGTTACACCAGCAACATGCCCGTGGACACTCCAGACTAGCAGTTTGCATGTGTACTGCACGTCAACGTGGACAACGCCGCAGAAGTATAAACGAAAACTGCCGCATAGCATATGGTGTAAAGTCTAAGGCATAGGTCCGACGCAGAAGTATAAATTAGTCTTTACCATGCTACTTTCTTGAATAAGTGCAATCTATCTTCATTTGAATTGTATACTCACGCGATTCTCTAAAATTGAGGTTTCTCATATGATCATAAATCAGACTAAAATATGTCAGAAAACATTTTTTTTTAAATAACATTCATAAGAACTTCTTCAAAAAAGATAAAACTAAAATCCATTCAGTCTACATAAAATGTATGCTTTGAATTCAAACTGTCTTTAATGGTTATTTAAAATAATGAAAAATAATGAAAAGGACATTGTAGTTTTCTGTACAACTGTATACTCAAGTTAAAGCTGCATTCGGTAACTTTTGACGCTCTAGCGGTTAATAAACAGAACTGCTTGCGTCTTGCAGAAGAACATTATAGCTGGAACTACTTCTCTCTGTTTATGTCTATGAAGAATCACAAAGGTACTGGGTTACTCCGCCGCGGTACCCCCGAAGCAATCTAAAATAGTCTGAATATAAACACTTATTATAGGTGTACCCTAGTGATTCAGGACAAGCTAAAAACACGGTTTGGAAAATGGATTCATGGTGTACTCACTTATTATATACATTTTGTAAATTTTGAACACATAAAAAAGTTACGGACCGCCATGTATTCCTGCAAATGGCAATAGGACCACTGGGAGGAGCCAGAGGAGCTTGATTTTTTTCACAGATTATATGTCTCATATTCTACTGTCAGGACATAATGACAGGTTTAACAAATGTGTAAAAAATTAATTTTTACAAAAGTTACCTACTGCAGCTTTAATGCAATGTGGCAACCCTTATACAAATCCACAGCTTGGACATAAAAAGTCAAATTAATCCACTTGATCATAGCATGGGTTCGTTTTCCCAAACAGAGATAATATATAGTGAAAACAAACTGATGTGAGCTTGGATTCACAGCAAACAGCCTATAAAACGTGTGTATGGACATTCCCATTTTACATGCAACCTTCCCAACTCTGCATGTCATACACACACTCACTCTGCATAAACACCCTCGGCGCCACAGGAGACAATTTGTGTGAGGCCCCATTCACAAAGAATCATGACATAAGGCAACTGGATAGATCCTAATTCAGAGCCTTGGGGGACTCCTAGATTTGCACTGAGCTCGAGCGAGCCGAGCCGAGCCATAAAGATAATTCATTTTATACTCTATTTTTCAAATACAGACCATGTCTCTGATTCATGAAATTATATAAATTGTTCCAAGTATAATGTTATTTTTCGATTTTCAACAAAAGTGACATGTCAAATTCCAATTTTTGTGGTAAATTAATATTTCCATTATTTTAGGTTTTGTAAAATCCCCTAAACAGCTAATAAGCTTGGGCCTCTTTAATGATCTACTACCATTTATGGAGCCTTTCTAAAATATATATGCCGAACACATAATTTTAATAGCAGAAAAAATGTAAGCATTTATATCTGACTTGAAAAGCCATGGAAATAAAAGCAGAACTTGTTTGTTTTAGTGATTACACTCTCTGGGTTTAGTTGTAAGACTCGGGACTTTCAAAAACAGTGGACTTGTCTGACAAATCTAGTTCACACATTGAATGTGATATAAAAACTGTTGAAAGAATGGGAAAATGCAGGCTGTCAGCATAGAATGAATATAAAGCATTGACCCTTCAGGTAGATCATTGAAACTGACTCATAAATGCAGTCTTTCAATAGTCTATTGTCAGAGAAGTATTTCCACAGGGCAGGAACTTCCTTCCCATGCTTAGATTAAACAGATGACTTGGTCACCAGTCTGAGATTACTGCAAAATGTGTCTGATTGATCTCAAAAAGGCAGTATATTTCCCTAACAAATCCCAAATTGTATTGGTTTTGGAGTAAAGCAGATGTTAAACCATATCAATTCTGAATATTTGAAACAGTTTCAGTACTCATTTTCTGCAGTATTGATAGACCAACACCAGCTGTGCTTTCCTGCTCTCTCTCTCTCTCTCTCTCTCTCTCTCTCTCTCTCTCTCTTCTCTTTGACACCGGGTTAACAAACACCACAGTGTGCATTTTCATTAAATAACTAGTCCATTGCACTGCATGCTTTATAGTGAAGCATGACACTGTGTTGATTTGCACATGAGCAACCCGTGATGTTTTCAGCATCTCAGGTCAACTTAGTTTACAGTAAAGCATTGGAAAAGTTGTTGTCACAGAAATGTAAAGCTCTTCATGCAGTTTTCTGCCATTATAAAAGTTTGTGGGTTTAACTTTTGCAAATGAACAAATTAAGACAGAAATATTGTAATTGTACTACTGTGAAATAATTTCTACTAAATTTTCATAATTTACATAGTGGTTGTATTACAGTAGAAATATATTTCCATCTTAGACAACAACAACAAAAACAACAACAACAACAATAATAATAATAATAATAATAATAATAATAATAATATCACCAACAGCCAAAGCATTATTATTATTATTATTATTAGTATTATTATTATATGTGACTAATTATTGTTATATAGGAATTCCAAATAAGTATTTCCTAAAAACATACATTGACTATGGTCAAAATTAAAATTAACTTACATTAATTGTTGTATTTTTGTAATTTTATGTTAACATTTTTCCCTGTGTTATAAAAAAAATATCATATATTTATATTTTTTTAAGGTATTGTAACAAAGTTAGAAATCATGTCATGACAACGTTGATAAAGATATTTCTGATTAGTTGTAGTTTATTTGGCAAGGAACGCAACAAAATAAGTGAGACACCACACAACCGCTTTGCAAAAATAAAATTTATTAAACTATAGAAAATAAACATGAAATGCTTAATAAACTTAAAATCTTAAAATTTGTAGATTACCTGATAAACTAACCTGTTATGTTTTGTGTATCTCCACTGACCCCTTTGAGTTGCAGTAAACTACATGACTGCAAATACACGTTCTATCTTAATTTCTATCTCATTTCCAGACAGCTTGAATATCAAAGCTCTGATCAAAACGTCCATGGGACAAAATTATGCTGTTTATTACACCATCAATCTGAGATCAGATTAGATGTGGCTCTCCAGTCATTACACTTTTATACAGAGCCTTTTGTTCTTTTGCATCTTCTGTCATCTGAATACAATATAATATAAGCATCTATGCCTGCGGGGCAGCCAATCACAATAAATATGTCGGTTTAAGGGTGAGCGGTATGTCTTGTACTCCACATTATCCACCTTGGCAAAACATTAGGTGAGATCAGAGATAGCATTATGTTTTATTTCAGGGTGGAGAATGAGCTGTGAGAAGATAAGGGTTACTTAAGGTCTCCCTATAAGGAAAAAAAATAAAATAAATACATAAAATCAGTGTATAATGATGTTACAGTTGTTTAACATTTGAATGGAATTATAACCGTTCAGTAAACAAGAAGAATCCTTCAAAGAGCTTTGAGTACATAGTATGCTTCAAACAATGAGATTGTTGGATGTGTTAGTTTCACTGATACACACACAAGTCCCGTGCAGCCATATGCACAGTACAGACAGATGGGTACTTATTTACAGTATAGATATGGATTTTGGGTATTAGAGTGCCTCCTGTAGGCACGTCCTTATAACACACACACACAATTGTTTTTTTAATGCGAGTAGACATCTAAGTGATATATTCTGAATGAGATGTGAGTGATGTTTACAGAGCCGAGAGGCTCCCATTAGAGCAAGACTCGATAGTGATCAGAGATGTCTGTGTTTATTCTGCTCACATGGCTACGGTGAACACAACCTTTCTTTTTTTTTTCTTTTTTGATTTGAGCATGTTAAAGGGATTGTTCACCAAATATATATATATATATATATATATATATATATATATATATATATATATATATATATATATATATATATATATATATAGTCACTTATGTTGTTCCCAAACTGCTCTTTTGCATACAGCCCATTTGGACATTGTCATGATTGAAAGTCCCATGCAGCCACATGCACAGTACTGACAGATGGGTATTTATTTACAGTTTAGATATGGATTAGGGGTATTAGAGTGCCCCCTGTAGGCACGTCCTCACAGCACACACATACAATTTTTTTTTTTTTTTTTTTTTTTTTTTATGGAATGTAAACAAAGTGGTATGAATAAATCCTTTCTGAAATTAAATTCTGCCATTATTCTTCCTACCTATATTTTAATTAATTTGAAAAATGCTACATTGCAAAGATTTTTTGTTTGTTTGTTTGTTTAGCTCTATTCATTTTTATTTAGGTAAATAATGTATTTCTTACCTTACTAATGTTGTCATGATACTGGAATTTCTAAATTTGATACAATACTTTAACAAGACCTGGCCGGGGAGACACTATGGTCAGGACAGCGGTTCACCCATGGCTCGGTTCTCCAGGTGTACGGACTCCTGAGAATTCCCCAAAAGTAGGAGTCTCGACTGCATAATTAATAGAATTGGGGAAATGTGTTAGCGCTCTCCCTTGGGATTCTGGGGGTAATTGTGGCCTAATGGTTAGAGAGTTGGATTTGTAACCAAAAGTTGTGTGTTTAAGTCTCGGTACAAGCATGGATTGCAGGTGTGGGGAGGGAATAACCAGCGCTCTCTTCCATTCCTCAATAACACGACTGTGGTGCCCTTGAGCAAGGAACCAAACCCCCAACTGCTTTCCATTACCAGTGTGACCTGTGAGTATTTATTATAATATAGCCATGCATGTGCTTTACAGCACACCAGTCTCAGTTATCAGGAGTTCACTCACCTGGATGGCTGCCAGCGTAATGAGTATGTCTGTTTTGCATCTGGACTAGTATCTCTGGAGGCAGATTCGGAGGAGTTGCCGTGGATGGTGCTGGATGCGAGTGTCGGCATGGTAACTGTTGCCGTGGTGGCAGTTGAGGGTAGCGTGGGACCAGGATGAGCTTCAAACCAGGTGCTCATGGTTGGCGTGACATTAGCGTGTTCACAGCGATGGCCATGGAAGCCTGAACGACACTGACAAATGTTCAACCGGCGACAAACTGCTTTATTATGGCATCGTGGATGACATCTTGCTATTGTGAGAACAACAGAGAAACTGTTAATGCTTTTCCACAACTAGACTATTTTCCAGATTAAAACCCAGAGTGTGATTTTTCTAAATTTCTAGTCGAAAAATTGGCCCTATTTTAAGTTTTGCTGGCCCTTTAAAAGGGTTAGATATTAGTTGGTAAATCTAGCTATATACGGATTAGGAAGAGAAAAGAAAGCTGAGGTACTGGATTAAAGGGGGGTGAAATGCTATTTCATGCATACTGAGTTTTTTACACTGTTAAAGAGTTGGATTCCCATGCTAAACATGGACAAAGTTTCAAAAATTAAGTTTTACGTTTGAAGGAGTATTTCTGTTCCAAAAATACTCCTTCCGGTTTGTCACAAGTTTCGGAAAGTTTTTTTCGAGTATGGCTCTGTGTGACGTTAGATGAAGCGGAATTTCCTTATATGGGTCCTGAGGCACTTCTGCCGGAAGAGCGCGCTCCCGTATAGCAGAGCACTGAGAGCACAACATTCACTGATCAGAGCGAGAGCGTCACCAAATGTCACAAAAGAAGTGTGTTTTTGGTTTCCAGGGCAAGACAACCCTGCACAGATTACCAAAAGAGAAACAGCATTAAGGGACCAGTGGATGGAGTTTATTTTTACAGAGCATCAACGGAGTTGTGCAAGTGTTTGTGTTTGTTCCCTGCATTTTGAAGATGCTTGTTTTACAAACAAGACCCAGTTTGACGCCGGATTTGTGCATCGTTTATTTCTTAAGGATGATGCAATGCCAACGAAAAAGGGTCACGATCGTGTGTTGGAACCGCAGGCAGTGAGTAAAACTGCTTCAAATATCTCTGTGTCCGCCTCCCATCGGAGACCCGGGTTCGAGCCCTGCTCGGAGCGAGTCGTTGCTGCTGCTGCTCTCGTTCAGTTTCAGCCTCGGGATCTGATTCTGGATCATAAATAAACGCTGAATCTGACTGTTAGCCATGGTTTGTTGTGGATGATGGTTTTTTCCTCAAGGTAATGTCAGCTTCCAAACGCTCTCAACGCAAAAGCCTACTGGCGCTCGTGATTCTTTAGCTCCGCCCACACGTCACGCCTCCAGTCGGTCGTGTTTTTCCGGGAAAAATCGGTACAGACTATCTTTCTCTTATGAATATAATAAAACTAAAGACTTTTTGGAGTTATGAAGGATGCAGTACTACTCTATAGGTACTCAAGATTAACAGGATATTGAGTGAAAATGAGCATTTTACCCCCCCTTTAAGGACATTTTTACTGGTGAAAGTAAGATGCATGATCGTAATATACATATTATATACAGTAGCTAACACACATAAGCCTAATAAAATCAATCAATAAAACAAAGAAAGATGTAACCATTTTTTTCAACTACCTAGCTGAACAAATAACTGCTGCAGATTGGAACAATGAACACTGTGTACAGCCGCAATCTTTTAAACATTAAATTGAAAATTGAGTTACGTTTCATTAAATGTGTCTGTTGTATAGGAACATGCAAGCTGAACAATCTTCATCAATAGACTTCATCATCTGCGCGAGTGTTTCTCCTTTGAATATTGTGTTGGACAGTAGGGGGCCTTCAAATCAAACAGATTGCGAAATCACATTTTTCCCCTTCTCTTCTGTTTATTATGTTGTTACAGCTCCCAGCTGTGCTGACACTTCAGTTCATTGCTTCATTTGAAAAATCAGACAAATGAAGAGGATTTGAACTCGATTAAAAACTGGCAGCTGTGTATGTGTGTCTTCCGATGTAGATAAATGTATAAAAGCTGAATCTGAATGGTCCTGAAAAGATACTCACGCTTTGTGCATTGTTTGGTCTTAGGGTTGACCAGCCATGAATAACAGCACCTGCTGCCACAAACGTTGGGTCTGGAGAAACACAGACAGAGATCAAAAGGTGAAATTATGGGCCTGACAATGATTTTTTTTAAAAAAGTAAAGCCCATCATATGACACAATGCATTACCATTGAGTCTGCTTTTCCTTAAAACTGCACAATAAAATTCACTTCATTCATTCATCTTTCCAGGCTGTGCCAAATCAGTCTGATCGGCATAATCACATTTTAACCACTTCTGAAAGGACATCTTTAAAAGACTTACAATCTGTGGCCCTGGGCCCCTTAAGATGCATTGGACTCAGTGAATAGCCTTATGTTTAAGATGACCCTTCACCTCATGTTGTATTCAGCTTGGGCAAATAGCGCCGATGAATAAAAATGAAAAAGGGAGTGTGAGTTTGTTATAAACGCCCCCCTCATTGGGCCTCCGTCCTCCCTGTGCCAATGCACATGAGAAATATAGTTTTTCCCACAGTGGTACTGGCAGTCGCCTCTGGTGGTAAACTTTGCTGGATTAAGAGTTTTCTTCAGATGCCTAGGATGCATTTGTTTATCTAGCAGCTTCTGGGAGAAAAGGCAATTAGCACATCAACATAAGCCTCGACCCTGAACACTCACAGTCGGCGTGCATCAACCAGACCATTTTGTAGTGTTGGGAGGGATTCGCTAATTAGTTACAGTATGTGACTTTATTGTATGGCTTCTGAAGGAACACTGTTGGGAGCTGGCAGGCCGAGGGATGGCCGCTCTCTGAGCAGCATAAACTGATTGAGACAGAGCTAGCATGGGCCATCCAGCATATGTGGAGGTCAGAATGACCTATAACCTTCTGAAGCTAATTCAGAAGCTAATTGGAGATTTAGAGCGTTAACTAAAATCACTAAATAAAACCAGTATGTGAGCTTTTATTTTTTCGGTTGATTTTCTGTTGCATGCATTTATAACTGCATTTTAAAACACTGCTTGAGAATGTTAGTTTTAGTCTATGCACATATGTTTTTCTTTTCTCTTCCTAATTCTCTTTCAAGACCTTCCTAGGTCTACGGGAAGTCGTGGCCTAATGGTTAGAGAGTCAGACTCCCAATTGAAAGGTTGTGAGTTCGAGTCCTGGGCTGGCAGGAATTGTGGGTGGGGGGAGTGCATGTACAGTTCTCTCTCCACCTTCAATACCACGACTTAGGTGCCCTTAAGCAAGGCATTGAACCCCCAACTGCTCCCTGGGCGCCGCAGCATAAATGGCTGCCCACTGCTCCGGGTGTGTGTTCACAGTGTGTGTGTGTGCGTGTGTGTGTGTTCACTGCTCTGTGTGTGTGCACTTCGGATGGGTTAAATGCAGAGCACAAATTCTGAGTATGGATCACCATACTTGGCTGAATGTCACTTCACTTTTCACTTTTTTGTCTATGCATCTATCATAAAGGGATCGTTGAGCTAAAACAAAAAAACTTAACCCCATGTCATTCCAAAACCCCATGTATGAAAATCCATTTCCATAGACATTTGTGGAAGCTTTCCATTGAACAAAAGATTTTTTTTTTTTTTTTTTTTTTTTTTGTAAAAAAGGGCTCTTTAGATTATTAAAATGTTTTTCAGACAAAATAAACGATGATTGTTTTTTTGAACACTTTACTGAAAGGTTCTCTGGGAAACTCCAAATGGTTCTTCAATGGCATCTTTGCACAAATAGCCTTCTGAAACCTTTTTTTTTTTTTATTTAAAGAGTGCATCACTTTTTTCTTTCATGCAACACAAAGGAAAAACTGAAGATTTCAAGCTTTGGAAAGGATGCAAAAGTACCATAAATCAGCAGTCCTGAATTGAGTGTTGTATTTCAAGCCTTCTGAATCCATACAATAGTTTTGTGTCAAAATTTATTTGTTTTCCTATCTATCCTTGGCATGTTCATAAGAGTGAGTGCAATGAGTAACCTTTAAGGAAAATCTTCTCAAATAGATGATTCAGTTCACAAATCAGTTCCGAATGATTTGTTCGTCAATCAGCCGATTCAGATCATGTTTTGTGTGTATAAAAGAGCAATAGTCCAATTTTCTTCTCTTTTTGCATTCTATGTATATAAAGAAAGGCAAAAAAAAAAAAAGTTTTGAGACAGCATAGACTGAATAAAGGATAACATAATTTTTTATTTTTGAGTGAACTATAGCTTTAAGCTGAATCTGTGTTGAAATTTCTTCTTCGTTTGAGACCTTTTACCACCCTTCTGTCTGTCTGATCTCTAAATAAATGCTTTGACCCTTCACTTGGGCCCCTTTTAGACCCAAATAGGGACATTTCTACACTGACAGAATGGAAAGTTGCCATCGACTCATACCCAGTTTGAGTTTTAATGTGAGTTGACATCTAAGTGATATATTGTGAATGAGATGTGAGTGATGTTTACAGAGCCGAGAGGCTCCCATTAGACCAAGACTCGATAGTGATCAGAGATGTCTGGGTTTATTCTGCTCACATGGCTACGGTGAACACAACCTTTTTTTTTTTTTAAAGATTTGGGCACGATAGTTCACCAAAAAAAAAATACAAAAATAAAAGTTGTGCCATTATTTAGTCACTTATGTTCCCAAACTGCTCTTTTGCATACAACCCAAGTGGAAACCGCCGTGATTGACATTCACTGTAAGGAATAGAGCAGCTTGAACATTTTGCTAAATATATCCTTTTGTGTTTCACAGAAGAATGAATGTCTAATTGGTAAATAATGACATAATGTTCATACTAAGGTAAACAATCCCTTAAATCTGATTTGCTATCACAAAATGTAAAATCCACTAATTTAAGAAGAATTATGTGGCAAATTGGATATAATCTCTAGAATAAAACATACCAGCTGCTTTTGCTCCCACATTTATGTCATTCTCTCGGCCTACAGCTCTTTTGTGTGTGTGTGTGTGTGTGTGTGAACAGAATGCAAAGAAACATCTTACATCTTCCAAACCTCTGCACCTCCAACACATAGAGGCCATAAAATAAAGATTGTAAATGAACCTTTTATATTTTGAAAATGTTATTTATGTTCGTGCAGTTAGGCCCCGGCTCTTTTTTCCAGCACGTCAACCGCGGTCCTTGAGGTCAAATATGTGGGTTAACCTCTGGATTATCACAAAGCTCCCACTTTGCTTGGCACCTCCGTCAAGGAGGAAATAATTGGGTTTTTGTCTCTCTTTGAGATCTCAGAGGTGTGAAAGGCTCTGTTGATGCGCTCTGAAATGAAGCCGCTTCTGAGCTCTGAACTGTTGAACCTGCGTTCGGCCTGTCAGCATTACTAAACCCCACAACAACACCCTCCTTCTCCTTCTAAGCAACCATATTCCCCCATCCACCATGGACATGTTTCCACAGTCAATGTCCTCAGTTGAACCGAAAGCAGAATGAAGTCCTGAGGAGGAGGGATGTTACAGAAGAGCAGTGGTGCAAAGGCTCTGTTATGGCTTACAAAGACCAGTCACTAGGTCTCAAACTTTTCAGGATAATCAGGAATTCCCCTCATTGCTTGAAGGATCAACACTTTGTGTTTAAGTCTAGAGAAACATCAGACTGATTGTTACTGCGAACTGAGACAGGCCAATGTTTTCATATCATTCTGGAAATATAAAGAGCTTTGATTGAACTAAAGTGCTCTGTTATGTTTCCGGGGCTAATAAACTGCTGGCTATTGTTGAACTTAGGGAAGCAGTGAATGAGATGTGTAGTAAACATGATGTTTTACCTCTTTTACAAGCAAACGTATCACAAAAAGAAAGTCTAAAAGACGGAATTCCAATTACATTAGAATTCTGTTTATTTCCATTATCTGGAAGGTTCAAAACTATACCTGCACAAGATCCCAAAATCTTTAAAGATGTGAAAACAACCGCTAACTGAATTACAGTCATTATTGGCGTAATATAAAATAAGAATACTTTTGGACTTATAATCTGAATACTTAGTGAAAAAAAAAAAAAAAAACACTTTATTTATTTTTCAATTGATCTCATTAAGGTTATTTAGGATTGAATCAATATTAATATTAATATCATATTAAAAACCTCATTACTGATGCCGTACATTTATGTTCACTACATTTGAAAAGCAACAAAATATAAATAAAGGTCTATTTAGTTTCTACACTGCCACTTAACCATTAAACCACAAATTATGTGGATGAAAAAAAAAAAAAAAAAAAAAAAAGATGTGAACAAGATTTCTAATGGAATTCCTTTTTGGAATCAGATTCAAATGAAAATAAAAATAAAAATGTGTGACACAATAGAAAAAGAAAAATACATAAATAACAACTGATCTCATTTATGTTCACTATATATATATATATATATATATATATATATATATATATATATATATATATATATATATATACACTTTCCACGATGTTTCGAGGTCATATATTCAGATATATTCAATATCACTACAAACATCACCTTCATTAAAGTCTCTTGCGATGACTTCAAATAAGACACTTACCCTTTCAGATCTGTCTGTGTTCGTGTCGAGTTGAGCTGATGTCTGTGTCTCTGTGCTCTGCTCCTGGTCTGTGGAGGATGGATGAGATCAGGAGACATCTGATGACTGACTGATGAGGAGCTTGCGATCTCCAGGGAGAGGAAGGTTATAAAAAGAACTCCTGACATGCAAAATGACAAGCTCCACAGTTCTGACATCGTTATTCCGAGCTGGTGAATTGATGCAACTGATGCGTTTTCAAAAAGTGGTTTCGCTCTGAATCTAAGTCAATGAATTCGGAGAGCGATCATTCATTCTCTCATCCAGACTGACATGAATGAAAGAGATGCGTGGATAACTTTCAGCCAATCAGAGTGACTCGTGGGTTGTAACTAAGAGACAGCCAATCAGAGCTCAGGCTCTCGGAGCAGCGTGAGATAGATAAACATTTACATTTTCAGATGTAAAGCTTCTTCTTCTCATTTTTTTTTTTTTTTTTTTTTTTTACTTTAGCATGTTACATGTTGACATTACCTATATTCACGTTTAAATCATGACGTATGCGTATCCATTACATTATTTAATATACATTTAATATTTGTAAAAAAAACTTTATGTAGCCTTTAGCTTAGCCATTGCAGCTAAAAAGGAAAATAACAACAATAAAGTACTTTGTAAAAGTCATTTTGAAAGCAGTTAATGTAAATATAAATCTTACAGATAAGACACTTTTAACCATTTTTTCATTTTGATTTAATGATACCAGAAAAAAAAAGTTTTAATAATTTTATTTACGTTTAAAAGTGAGACAACCTTACTTAAATGACAAACATCGCAGAATTCAACAAATCTTTATGTTTGTGTTCCATCCTGATGTTTGTGTTCTCCCTCCAAAATGATGTCACTTCCTAGAGGATGATGTCATTAAGGGTTTTACTATTTAAGGGGATGTTATGAAATTTATCAGGAAAGTGAAATGTCTCAAATATTTACATTTAGAGATTATTTCCCTGTTTCATAGAAGCTTGTGCATTTAGAAAATAGCATGTAGAAAACAGCAGGATCCACAGATAACATTCATTAATCTGTAGTAATTAAAGGACACTGATATATGCTTAGCTTAAACTTCATCATCCTTAAGACAAATATAACGCGACACACTGGCATGAGAGATATGTACTGTATATTCCCAGCCTGCTCACCATAACAAACACAATGTCTGGTCGTTTTTATTACGGGCAGTGACAGTGAAGCCGTCCAGATGTCTGAAGTGTTGGGTAATGAACTTCTCTTCACACAGGGGTGTAAATGTACACTAACACCACCACTAGAAGATTGAGGATGATAGCAATGACCCCGATCAGGCAGAATACTCTCTCTCTCTCTTGGGCCGCTGGCTCCTCCTGACCAGACGCTGCTGGAGTCCAGATGTCTGTGGGCTGTTCCTGTGAGAGAGACATGTTCCTTAATTCACATCAGAACCAATGGTGTTTCGAGGTACTAATACACTGAAAACAGTAAAGCATGGTGCTAGCAACACCAGAGTCAAGGGTTTCCAGGGAATGCATAATATGATCTCATTTATATTTTCTTCAGCTTTTGAATTAGAATTATTTACTTTATTTATTATACTTAGTGTGTGTGTGTGTGTACCTGCCTCGTATTCCCTACTTTAAAAGGACCAAATCTCCCTACAAGGATAGTAACACCAGTACATTATAGGGAGGTTTTTTTTTTTTTTTTGGTCCTTATTAGGAAACAAGATTTCATGTAGTATTGTGCAAGGGGTAGGTTAGGGCAAGGGTATAAAAAATACAGTACAGTTTGTACAGTAGAAAAACAATTCAGGTTACGATTTTAACCATTGTTCCCTGAGTAGGGAATGAGACACTGCGTCCTCTAGGGGTCGCTATTGGGAAATGTCTCATCGTGACCCGAGTCTGAAGCATACATTGAAAAATCACCAATAAGTTGGCCGGCGACTGCCCCTGACGTCACTATCAGTATGATAATAGATAAATAGGCACCGGGTGAAAACACCTCATCCAGTTCTTTGTCTGAAGCTTGTGTCTGAAGCAAGGCTGAGAGCTAGAGGACACAGTGTCTCATTCCCTACTCAGGGAACCATGGTTCCATTTGTAACCTGAGACGTTCCCTGTGAAGGGAACCTCAAAATGCGTCCTCTAGGAGTTGCTATGGGGAACAGTATACCCATGCAAACATGCCGAGGGGAGTGTAGGCCAGAACCAAGGTGAGTACTAAGTATCAACTCTACCATTGGGGGTTGCCCCTGGGACATTAGACGGCTGTCCGTGACATTATCCCTTACAGCCAAAGGCCTGCGCTACATACCCAAACTTCACATGCACACTTACCATAACATGGATTTTAAGATACTGTTCTAAGGGGCTCTCGTGGCACTCCAGGTGCTTAAGGGGAAGCGATAGCCCTGCATGTTGAGGGAAGCAATGCTTGAAATGTATTATTAAAGACACACTGGTTGAGGGAAGCCCAAGGAACCATGGTCTAACCAACTCTAATAAAAGGGAACAAAACTGAATTTTAGAAAGTGTGCAAAGTGTTCAACGTGCACACTTGCCACCATATGGATTTCAAAAAGTACACAGAGTTTAGCGTGTGTACTAAAAGCTTCCTAAGCATAGATGTTTACATTACATGTTTACATTTACCAGACACTTTTATCCAAAGCGACTTACAGTGCATTCAGGCTAACATTTTTTTTTTTTTTTTTTACTTAACATGTGTTCCCCAGGGAATTGAACTCAAAACCTTTTGCACAGATAACGAAATGCTCTACCGCTGAGCCACAAGAACACTATAGCAGAGGTGCCAAAGCGAACGGGAGAGGTAATCTCAAATACAATCCTCTGAGGCGAGGGGAGCACTGCCTGAGACAGCATTATACAAGAAGATTCTCACAAATTACTAGCACACTTCCATTATAAGTCCAACTTTGCCGTGGCACAATCCATAACCTCCAACAGCTCTTCTTACACAGGGCAGGAGGATAGAGAAAGCTCAGCCTCAGCTTCTTCGCCATCCTCAGACATCTCCTGCTCTTCGTGGTCTGAACCCAGCAGAGCACTAGCCTCTGGATCGGAAAGTGTTAATGAAATAACATCATCCTCTAGCGTCTCTCTCTCATCCACAGCTGACAAGCGCGAGAGGGGAAGTCCCTCTCTAAACTCCACCTGTGATCCCCATGAGCTTATTCTCCTCCATGCCTGAGCAGCAGTGGTTCCTGAACTGTGGGAAGCAGATGGATGCCCCTCTTTCCTCGTAAAGAGAGACAAACGAGAGCGGAGCTTTTTCATTGAAAAACAGTTGCAATGCATGCAGATTGCTCCCTCAAGGACATTGCGTGCATGCTCTTCTCCCAAACAAAAAACGCAAAGAACGTGTGTCTCATCGGTTGTCAAATACCGATGACATGGATGCACACACCGTCTAAATGCTTTGCTAGTAGTCGCCATGATTGATAGAGAAAGATTGATCTTACTGTCCCACATTCCAATGCACGCTTAAAACAGAACAGTCAGTGAAGATGAAGAAGAAAATGACGTATTCTCCAGGTGCCTGTTTATTCTATCCACCTTCTTCCTGTTGTAAAAATGGGTGCCGCCATTTGTTAATTCTATGGGTAAAGCTTCCGGTCTCAATAGTGTCCAGCTATTTTTAGCTGTACAAAACACTGTACATTTTGCTGCTTGATATTGACATATCATGTTATTTTGATCTGTTATCTTAATTAAGACGCACTGGTTTGAACTGCCAACAGTTTTACTGTTTACTGTACGTTCTTATTTTCCTCGTTATTTACCTATAGCCGCTAATGAAGTCTCTACCATAGGCTTACTTCCGCTTTGAGGAAAAAGGTGGATAGATGCACCGGTATTGACGTCAGGGGCTGTCGCTGGCCAACTTGTTGGTGTTTTTTTAATGTATGCTTCAGACACGGGTCACGACAAGGTGTTCCCCATAGTGACCCCTAGAGGACGCAGTTCGAAGTTCCCTTGAAAAGGAACCATTTATGCTTATGGAATGAACCCATAAAACAGGAAAAACACAATTAGTGTGTGTAAAGTTATATTTAGCTTTGTATTAAACATAAACATATTAGATAATAAATAATGTTAAATATTGATTAATACATTTAAATAAATTTAATTAATTATTAAATAATTTACTACTTATTAATGATTTTTATACTTATTAATACTCTTTAGGAATATTTAAGCTTGTGTGTGTGTGTGTGTGTGTTTAGTGCATGACATGAAATTTCCCTGACAAATTCTTTGTTTGACAAATGTGAAACCCCTTTTTAATTTGTGATGAATGTGTGCTATTGAGCATCATATTCACTAGATGGCACTAACAAGCAGAGTAAAACCAAACTTTTCACTGAACAGGACAATGCTGATCATTTGGAGCAGCTTGAGAAAATTAATAGAATTTTAGGGAATAAGGGAATGAAGACATTTTTGTTTTCATTGTCATCAGTATCATTTTTATAAGTTTATCGCAAAATCCAGGATTAGTCATTTCTCATTGAAGGCAAGTGATGGCAATTGATGTGGTAACTGCTGGTTTAGAGTCAACAGCACAACAATTCTACACAATGTTTGAATGGAGAGACGCTTCTCACATACAAACACATTGAGACTGAGGCTTTAAAAAAATAACCTTGAAATAAAATTTGGATGAAAAACATCACAGATGTCCTCATTAGTCTTTCTTTTTGTATTCTTCACTGTAATGCAAAGCGTTGATGTATGTTCTGCTTCTGATTTAATGTTTGTCTGATCTTATTTTACCTTAAGTATGTCCTCCTGACCCACAGTTCTCCTGTTCGTTGCACACCCAGCGTTAACATCTTCGTGTCCACTCTTCACTGACCGCAGCATGTGTCTGTACATATCCCCCATGTCTCCTGTGTCAAAGTCCTCTCACAAAGGAATCACGTTACACTCAGTGTGTCCCTCTGGATGAATGGACAGTCCTTCTACAAACATTCATCATCTGGTCATCTGTGCTGGTTTTGGACTGGAGTTAAGATCAGGAATGGAAAGACTCCAGCTGACATCACCAATACATTCTGTCCAAGTTTCTGGTTGACCACAGCCTTTGACTGGTGAGAAGCCAACAGAGACCTGAATACTCCATAAGGTTTCACAGGGCTTTGCTTACTCAATAGGATTGGAGGCATGAAGATTGATTGGAGGAAAATACATTTATCTTTATTATTATTGAAGAAGTATTTGATGGATCCAAAAAGTATTATTTTCCTTTTAAAAATCATTAATTTGTTATCAAGAGCTTGGAATGCAAAGAAGTACACTTTTGCACTTTTGCATACTTTTAAAGAGAGTACATCTTATAGAAAGAATATACTTAAATGCAAACTCAATGTGATATTTTCAGACACTTATATGCGTGCTATTTACAATATAATTAAAATATATTCTATTATATGAAATGCAGTTAGTGTTTTTTGACTCACTTAAAAATTATATATATATATATATATATATATATATATATATATATATATATATATATATATATATATATATATATATATATATATAATTCCATAATTATTTATATAATTACTTTTCAATATG
Organism: Carassius auratus; assembly: GCF_003368295.1. Taxonomy (NCBI): domain Eukaryota; kingdom Metazoa; phylum Chordata; class Actinopteri; order Cypriniformes; family Cyprinidae; genus Carassius; species Carassius auratus. The sequence goes on from NC_039285.1 coordinate 21,666,883, forward strand.
TTAAATATGGTCAAAGTTGTTTCTGAATGTACTGACAAACATCTACGGTAAACTAAAATATTTTAATATAATTTCTACTGAAAATTATATGTCCCATTGATATTTTATTTCATTTTATTTATTTTTTATATTATAATTACACATAAAATTAATGTATTTAGTACATTTAAAATATATTAACTTTAAATGTAATATCAAATCCCAAGTTAAACTAATCAAGTACTTTACGTGAGATTTAGTGTGTTTGTCTTTACATCAAAATAACATGACATACAAAACATTATTAAAATATAATGATTTAAAATGTACTTTAAATCTTTTAATTGGACTTTTAAAAGTGTGCTTAAGTGTGTTGAGAAACATAGTCATGTCTCTCACTTAAGTGGTCTTTAATTTAATTAATATTATTTTACTTGCAAGTAGAGTTTTTTTTATTTATTTTTTATTATTTTTAACATTTACCAGTGGTGGACGAAGTACACAAATCAAGTACTTGAGTAAAAGTACAGATACATATGGTAAAATATTACTCCAGTAAAAGTAAAAGTACTCCTTTTTCAATTTTACTCAAGTGAAAGTACAAAAGTACTCGAGTTTTTATGTACTTAAGTAAAAAAGTACTGCAAGATAGATGTTTGCAATTTTATATAGGCTACTTAATTTAATGTTATATTAGCACATATTTTTTTATAATCCTACTGCTCAAAATACCTTGGATTTTTTCAAAATAACCACTATATGGAGTCAAGATATATTTTTGTTGTTGATATGGACTACGCTGATGAGAGTAATGTTAACTGTGAAGCTTACACTGTGATGTACCTGAGAGAAAACAGAGATGACCATCTGATTTTCACCAGTAAGAAAAAAGTATTTTAAAGTTAGTTGTTTTACAGAATATCAAAGTTACAGTAAAGACCAAAAGTTTGGACACACCTTCTCATACAAAGAGTTTTCTTTATTTTCATGACTATGAAAATTGTAGAGTCACACTGAAGGCATCGAGGGCTATTTGAGCAAGAAGGAGAGTGATGGGGTGCTGCTCCAGATGACCTGGCCTCCACAGTCACCGGACCTGAACCCAATCCAGATGGTTTAGGGGTGAGCTGGACCGCAGACAGAAGGTAAAAGGGCCAACAAGTGCTAAGCATCTCTCGGGGAACTCCTTCAAGACTGTTGAAGACTATTTTAGGTGACTACCTCTTGTAGCTCATCAAGAGAATGCCTAGAGTGTGCAAAGCAGTAATCAAAGCAAAAGGAGGCTACTTTGAAGAACCCAGAATATGACATATTTTCAGTTGTTTCACACTTTTTTGAAATGTATATAATTCCACATGTGTTAATTCATAGTGTTGATGCCTTCAGCATGAATCTACTATTTTCATAGTCATGAAAATAAAGAAAACTCTCTAAATGAGAAGGTGTGTCCAAACTTTTGGTCTGTACTGTATATATGACATGATAATAAGGCCTGAAGTTAGGAAGAACATTTTACGAAAAAAAAAAAAAAAAATGTAAACAAAGATAATGATTTTTTCCTTCTCAAATCTTGTCTGTGGTGTGAAAACACCCCTGGCCAAACGGGGTGCATCTCTTCCCACTGATAATTACTGTAGTTACCATGTTCTGAACATCACATCCTTTTCTAACCAGATGTAAACTATATTTTATATATATATATACATATATATATATATATATATATATATATATATATATATATATATATATATATATATATATATATAGGTGGCTGAATAAAAATATTTGGACATTATTTATAAAAATTACATCAACTTAGCACCAACAAGCTTGTTAGCTAGACAGTTAGCATCAGCTAACAATATTTACTTATTTTCAGTACGATGAACATTCATGTCTGTCTACTCGTCTAGTTAATCCAAACAATATACATATGTATAACGTTACTGTCGATAAACAATATAAAAACAGACGTCACATAGGACATTTTAATAAAACTGTTAACATACGGCAGCGGTGAATTTGAACGTGCACGAGTTATTGTATTTAATCTGTGTTATTTTATGGGTTTTTTGTTGTTGTTTTTTACCTAGAATTGATCTGTCTGCATCGTCTGCACTCGAACATTTCAGTGGGCTTAAATAGATCACTCTTTACAAAGGATTTAGTTCCCAAACAACTGACAGTTTTGACCCAAATATGATTTTCAGTTACAAAAATTAATCCAAAATTTCGACATTAATAACTAACTTTTAGCAACGTCAGACGCACGCGCGCTCACAAGATCTCCCGGTTCTTACTTCTGTAGACTCGCACTAAACGGTTCATTTGAATCAGTGAGTGGTCGACTCCAGAACAGCTGCAATCAACGAATCGTTTGGTGCGATTCGCGATCCGATTTAAAAGTTTATTTTGAAAAGATTCAGTTCGTTCATGATGAATCAGGCACCGCTTCTGCCTGTCGGAGCACGTGATATTATAGGGAGTAACGATATGTTTTATGAAATGTAGTGAAGTAAAAAGTAAGATTTTATGCTTTGGAATGTAGTGAAGTAAAAGTAAAAGTTGCTCAAAATAAAACTACTCCAGTAAAGTACAGATACTTGAAAAATGTACTTAAGTACAGTAACGAAGTAAAGCTACTCCGTTACTGTCCACCACTGACATTTACGTATACTACATGTGCACATTTAGTTAAATTAAGCATTCTTCTTTTCCAAAAGTGCCAAAGAGAATGAAACAGGATCCCTCTGAATGCCATATGCTCTTCTGGAAAGTGCTGTGACTTTTGAAGGTGAATTATAGTCTTGCTTTCAGTGCAGAAAGTATTGAGCCCTGTAGACCAGGCTGTGGATTAACAGAAGAGACTTTCCTCTGATGAAGCCTGACACTGAACTAATTGTGTAAGGCCTCAGGGATCCGGCAGAGAGAGAGAGAGTCAGAAGTGGCTGAAATGTTATAATGGGCAATTACAGCAGTGTGCCCACTTTGCCCTCACCTGGACATGTTTCTAATGAGCACTTGGAATATAATTAGAGGTCAGAGGTCAGTGTGCTATAACCCAGGGGTCACTAGAGGAGAAGACAATGATGGATGGAGATGCCACTACTACACTTTTCAACTTTTTTTTTTTTTGAATCGCCCAGAAAATAATGATAATGTGAAATATTTACAGTAACAACAGTCAGTGCACAACAATGATTAATTGAACAACAACTAAACAACAGCGGAAGTAAATACTGCTGGTCTACAAGTATCCATGTTTATACCAGATGACAGATGAGGATATTAATAAGAAAAAATAATGCTTGGAGAAACATTTAATTCACCATGAGTCTAGCTAAACGGTGGCTAAAAATGCTTTGGTGGACACACAGCCCAAGACAAGTTACAAATGTGGTTAAAAACTCAAGATGCAATGGAGTGGAATGGAAAAAGATGCATTTTTTAAAAGTTAGTGACATGACGTGTAAGCAAAGTATGTTATGCTCAGAACTTGTGTTCTGCATTAAACCCATCTAAAGCAATTTTTACACTAGTGAGTTTTCATTTTAAAACAGCATTTTGAGATGAAAAAAGATCCTTTTCTACACTTGCGTCTTCACTGCATTTCAGAAACGATCTCCGTCCACACTACACAACCGAAAATATGTCACATGACCATCCGTGCATGTTCAACAATGTGCATGATGTTATTGTTTACACGGTTGTCAAGGAAACACAGAGTGAATGTTGGGAGCGTGTTCGAAAGTCTCAGTTTTCGAGAGTCGAAAACACCTGAATAGTGTATACAACAGGTAACTGTAGCAAAAGTTATGCATTTTAAAACAGAAACTCACTAGTGTAAACATAGCCAAAGTCCTTATAAGACAAGTAATGTCACCGGGTGGCCATCTTTGAAACATCTCTCGGGCATGCAATCGAATTTGGAATCATCAAATTGTCTAAAACTGTTCACTAAGCTTACGATTACATTTCATATTTGAAATCAGCAAAGAAATCTGATGACAACTGTGTCATAAATGTTGTTACTTTTGCTCAAATTGCGTTATTACAATGTATTTTTCAGGCTAGATCAGCCAGTGTACATGTGCAGCCCTAAGAGCACATCGAAGAACGCTGACTGTTTCTATAGCAACTGGGATGCTTCTAACCAAAAAAAAATGTCTGCCAGAATGGGGAATCAAACCCACAACCTTCAGGGTATAGCTCTGACTCACTAACCATTAGGCCACAACTGCCTAAAGTTAAGCACCGCATTTTAGAATGCCATCACTGCATCTGAAATTCAATACATTCTTACTATAAAGTTTGTGAAAAACAGAACATCAAAAGCAGTAGAATGTGCATGGAATCTACCTCCTACATATCTATGAAGGATATAGCATATTTCATATTTCATGCAGCTGCCGTTAGAAGCTCCAATTCCCATAGAAACCTGAGACTTGCACTTATGACAGCACATACCCTTACAAAAAATAAGTTTATTCAAGTGTGCTATTAGTATTCTCCTAGAATCCGTTTTTTCATTATTATATGGTAGAGGGCGCTAGTACACATCTTCTGCACAGAATTTCCACAAAAAAAAAAAAAACACAAGTGAAGAAGAAAAAGAAACAACAGATGCTAACACATGTAATCTAACACGATCATCTGACATTAAACAGCATAAAAGCTGCAACGTTATGGAATAAAATATCGACCAATGACAAGGTAATAATAACACTAAATCTTTGGAGTGTTGATCGACTTTGATTTTCATTCTGAATCCAATTCATAGTCTTTTTTTTTAAGCTTTTTTGTTCAAAATGTTTTTTTTTTTTTTTTTTTTTTTTTTTTTTACAAAACTTTAATAATGTATGAAACTAGAATTTTGTTTGTTTGATTATTTGTTTACAAGCAGATACCCTGTTCTTTCTGTGGATGATTTGTATGTTCAGATATTCATATAACAAAATATATACAAATTAAAACCTAAATAAGGACATAGTAGTATACTTAAAGGGTTAGTTCGCCCAAAAATGAAAATTAAGTCATTAATAACTCACCCTTATGCTGTTCCAAACATGTAAGGCATCCTTTTATCTTCGGAACACATTTTAAAATATTTTAGATTTAGTCCGAGAGCTCTCAGTCCCTCCATTGAAGCTGTGTGTACGGTACACTGTCCATGTCCAGAAAGGTAAGAAAAACATCTTTAAAGTAGTCCATGTGACATCAGAGGGTCCGTTGGAATTTTTTGAAGCATCGAAAATACATTTTGGTCCAAAAATAGCAAAAACGATGACTTTATTCAGCATTGTCTTCTCTTCCGTGTCTGTTGTGAGGGAGAGTTCAAATCAAAACAGTCTGGATATCCGGTTTGCGAACTAATCATTCAGTTCACCAAATCGAACTGAATCGTTTTAAACGGTTCGCATCTCTAATACGCATTAATCCACAAATGATTTATCTTAACTTTTTTTTTAATGTGGCTGACACCCCCTCTGAGTTCAAACAAACCAAAATCCCGGAGTAATGCATGCACTCAAACAGTACACTGACTGAACTGCTGTGAAGATGAATGATGAAGATGAACACCGAGCCGAGCCAGACAACGAACAATAGACTGACTCGTTCACGGGTGAAGAACCGGTTGCATCGGTGTTCGGATCACCAGCAGTTCTTTCGGACAGTTCGATTCAATAAACTGGTTGAAGAAAACGGTTCACTGTTCTTTTGCGCTCGACATAATGGCGTCATTTGCAATGATTGCCCTTGATTCAAGCCTTCGGTTTACCCTCGCTCTTAACACTAGCACAGAATCAGTTCAGAATCAATCACCAAAAGAATCAGTTCAGTTCAGACGCTCTGTGTGTCGGTCTGCTTCACGCTGAATCACACATGCACAGTATCATCAGCTCCTCGGTTCACGAATCGAACGCGTCTGACAGAAACGGTTCTTCTCTCGTGAACGAGTCAGTCTATTGTTCGTTATCTGGCTCGGCTTGGTGTTCATCTTTAGTCCTCTCTTCACAGCAGTTCAGTCAGTGTACTGTTTGAGTACATGAACTCCGGGATATTGGTTTGTTTGAACTTAGAGGGAGTGTCAGCCACATTAAACAAGTGAACAGCTTAAGTCATTTGTGGATTAATGCGTATTAGAGATGCGAACCGTTTAAAACGATTCAGTTCGATTTGGTGAACTGAATGATTCGTTCGCGAACCGGATATCCAGACTGTTTTGATTTGAACTCTCCCTCACAACAGACACGGAAGAGAAGACAATGCTGAATAAAGTCATAGTTTTTGCTATTTTTGGACCAAAATGTATTTTCGATGCTTCAAAAAATTCCAACGGACCCTCTGATGTCACATGTACTACTTTGATGATGTTTTTCTTACATTTTCTGGACATGGACAGTGTACCGTACACACAGCTTCAATGGAGGGACTGAGAGCTCTCGGACTAAATCTAAAATATCTTAAACTGTGTTCTGAAGATAAAAGGAGGTCTTACGTTTTTGGAACAGCATAAGGGTGAGTTATTAATGACATCGTTTTCATTTTTGGGTGAACTAACCCTTTAAAGTATGATGTGAAGTTCACTTAAACTTCACTGAAACTTCACTGATAACTTATGACTATACTTTGAGTATAAAACTACTAAACTAGTAGCTTACTGAGACTATACTTCAAAGTGTACAAAGTATTTAATTAGTAAACTATAAGTATACCTCTAAGTTCACTTTTAGTATAATTGCATTAAAAACTACAAACTAGTTGTGTACTCAAAGTTTACAACTGTTATATTTAAAGTATACTTAGAACAATACTTTATGTACTAAAAAGTGGGCAAGTTTAGTCCCAAGGAGTACTGGAACAGTACACTTACAAGTATACTACTAGAATACTGATATTTGTGTACTTGCTATTTCAAAATATACTTGGACTTTACTTAAGTATACTTACAATAAACGATGTATACTACTTTTTGATAAGGGCATGCATTGGCTGGTCTAGACTGAAAAATAAGCTTCTAAACGTTATTGATGCATTAGCATAAGAAACAACATTCACGGGCCAAATCATTTCAGAATTTGTTACTAATTTGAAATATATATTTTCATTTTGATTTCAGCAGGAAAATTATTTTGGTAAAATAATTAACATTTTGCAGATACGGCAAAGTGTATGTTACATTTTTTCCATAACAGTATATCCTTTGACTGCTTTACCACTGTGTGTGAGTGCTACCCAGCAGTGTTACTTCTACATTATGCTGTTGAATTATATAACTGCATGATCTCGTTAAGAGAAGTTTACATTTCATGAAGAAAATGTGTTTCTTGCCCACGCAAAACTCACCAAACTTGGAATTTAATTTACCCATCCATTTTTATATATTTGCTTTTTTTTACATGCTTTTCACATTTAGCTTCAGGGAATTTCTCGCTTCAGTAATGAAGGAGAAGGCCTTGTAGTTATTTTAAACAGGGAAAGATACATGTAATGTGTGTGTGTGTGTGTGTGTGTGTGTGTGTGTGGTGCTTGAGTGCCATTGTGTTAAGAAGGGCTGCCATGTCATTATGATAATAATAAAACTGTCAATAATTCAGGATCCAGCTTCCATCAAGTTGTACCTGTGCAGGACTATTAAAATCAGATAAACACGAGTTCCCTCATGTCGTATGAATCCACTCTCACAGTATTACTGTTTCAAAGTCCTGTTTTCTTGAGAGTTCAGGAAGAGGACATGCAGTCTGTCTTAAAATGACAGTGGTCATGCGGAAATATTTATAAATGCCTTTACATTTTAAAGATTGAGGTCTGAGGCTGACGGGGGTTCTACAGCTTTAAAAGATATCGCATATGGGACTATGAGAATGGGACTTAATTCAGTAAAACTCAAAAAAAGAAAACTAAATAAAGCAGGCACTTTCCATGAATAGGTTACATAATAGGTCTTTATTTTGTACTTTTTCAACAAATGGACATTGAAAGGAGCCTAAATTTGACCTAAATTTATTTGCACTGTTTAATGTTTTGTTATTTACAGGGGGGGGGGGGGTGAAATGCTCGTTTTCACTCAATATCCTGTTAATCTTGAGTACCTATAGAGTAGTACTGCATCCTTCATAACTCCAAAAAGTCTTTAGTTTTATTATATTCATAAGAGAAAGATAGTCTGTACCGATTTGTCAATTATTTGTGTTCAAATACATAAGTTAATTTGAATGGAAATGCATACATTTGATATTAAGTTTGCGTTTTGTCATTAAATAACAAATGCAAAAAAAAAAAAAAAAACATATTTAATGATAATTATAAACAGAGAAATGCAGGTAAAATTTATGCTTCACAGATTGGCAGTAACTGTACTCGCCTGACATTAGAATTGGTGCACGGAAAGAGAAAGGCTCGTCCAATTAACATTTATTGTCTGCGTTTTAGGAGATATATAACTTAATGAAGGAGATTAAACTTCAGTAAGAGATAGAATATTCAATTATTAAGCCATTAAGTAAAGTTTGCAGTGATCTCCAGGTTTGCTGGTGCAGGCTGTCAATGGTTTCTTAGTATGTAGGTGACATGGCGTAGGAATGCTGGGAAATGCCTCTGTCCATGAGGAGAGCAGATGGCTTTGTGTTTGCTGCAGGCTTTCCAGCTCCCAGTGGTGCAGATCACTTGCTCTCCCCTTCCACTTATTTTACTGACGTTTCTCTCCGTCATCCTCCCATCCGAATGAACACTTTTTTTATAACCTCAGACATCATCTTGGTAATGCAATATATATATTTTGTTGTGAGGATTTTTTTTTTTTTACCCCGTGTACTAGAAAACACAATATGCCAAAGGGCTTAATTTATAAAATCAGCTACACTGAGTGCTTTTGTTGTTTCTGAAATTCCTAGGGATTCCCTTTCGAATAATAAATGCTGAGTTTTCTGGGATGTTTTTTTTTTTATGAACTCAATAAATAAATAATAAATGCTTTAAGGGACGATTCTCCCAAAGTGAAAATCCTGTCATCATTTACTCAACTTGTGTTGTTTAAAACCTGTATATCTCAGTGGAAGACAAAGAAGATGTTAAGCTGAAAGTAAGCCGGTCCCCATTCATTTCCATTGCATCTTTTTATCCACACAAAGAAACTGAATGCTGAGCCACTCTCGTCATTCTGCCTAACATCTCCTTTTGAGCTATAAGAAAGTAAAAAAAGCCATATACCTGTATTTCATTTTTCATTTTAATTACAAGAAACATCAGATCAATCCTCTTTTCAACTTTCAAAACATTGAGGAAGAAGCTAAAAGCCCATTTCAACAGTCAAAACTTGTATTATGTTATAAAAGCACATTTATATTGCCATCTTTCTCTTTCATTTCACATTTCTCCGACTGTCAAACCATTTTTGTTGTACAAAACTATTGCAACAGTGTTTTAATCAGGTTTAAGTTTTTAGTTGCAAAAAGCACACTAAGCAGAAAGTGTAAACCGAGACCAGACATTACGTGCATGACTGCAACAACAGAGACTGACTGTCGTCAATGTGCCTTCACTTTTCAAGTAAGCGTTCCTATACTAACCCAGCTAAACACCTGAGAACAAGACATCGTTATGGCATTCTGCTCTGTTGTGCTTTATATAGAGACAATTCAACATAAAACAAGAAACTCAATAACCATTCCCACTCTTATTTCTGCATGTCCAACGCTATCTCACGACCAATTCGTACGTATTTTACGAGGTGGCTTATTCGTACAAATTTGTATGACCTCACGCGTACGATTTTATACGACCCCAGTGACGGTTAGGTTTAGGGGCGGGGTTAGGTGTAGGTCATTCGTACAAATTCATACGAATTGTCAAATCATAAAATACGTACGATTTGGCAACAATCGTATGAATTTGTACGAGTGTGGTTATACGAATTCGTACGAATAAGCCATCTTGTGAAAAATGTACGAATTGCCGTGAGATCGGGTTGGCATGTCAGATCGTCAACGTCTGGACCTTCATTTTGCTTGGCTCCAGACCCAGTAGAAAAGGTCAGCTTTAAGTGAAACTCACACACATCTGAAATAGCATATAATACTTACCGTACGCAAGAAATCAGAGAACATGCAATTATAATCAAGACTATACAAAATGAACTATGAACACATATACAAATAATGAACAACCGTGTAAGCGATCTTTCATATTAACTGAAACGAAAAGGTCTCAGAGTGGTTTTGAATGTAATGCTTGTGTTTTCTCGACTGATTGAATAAGTCAGGCACTGCTTGATGGTTTTTGGTGATGAAAAATGATGCCAGTCTGTTCTCCTCTGCTTTACTGCCATTTCTTCAGATTAAGGCATCCTGTCTTTTGAGATCTTAGAAGGTGGTGTAGATGTAGACGAAGATAACCACCAGGAGGTTGAGCACGGTGCCGATGATCCCCAATATTGCCAGAATCCTCTCCTCGCGGTCGTTCTCTGGCTCCTCCGCGATGGCTCGACACCTATGATGATGGCCATGGGGGAGCATGTTTAATATCACTGATCCCCACCTCCAGGGGGCGCCACGCCTGCTACAGAGACAGACACAGAGAGAGAGAGAGGGAGAGTGGTTGATTGGTTGGGTGTTTTGACGTTGCTAGGGATTTTCTAAGGTGTTGTGGGTGTTTGTAAGAGTATATAAGAGTATATGTGGTATAGGGCACTGTAGATGGTTACTAGGCAATTTCTTGTTGTCTTGAGTCAAGTGTGTGAAGCTCAAGTATGATATTCTGCTTTTGAGTGGTTGCTACATAGCTAGTGTGTTTGGGGTCATTGTTAGGGGGCTGCTATGGCATTATGGGTGATAATGACTGGAATGATTATCATACATCTCCACAGTGCAGGACATGCAAGACAAACAATTAATGCCAGCCTTGATGTTGCTTTAATATTAAATGCAATCAAATTGCGTTAATGAACATTGTTTAACATTGCAGGACAATTATATTTGAACTCAGCATCGGGATCAAATCATTGTATTGTATCTTCATAAAATGACTAAACAATAGTAAATTGTGCCTTGTAAGATTCTTTAAGGTGGCAGACATATAACTCCTCATGCTTGGTTCATGATTTGTGAAATCTAACACAGCATGTTACAGTTGACTGAAGGGCTTGTTCTTAAAATAGCAAGCTCTGGGTTGTTGCACATTCACAATCATGGCGTCCGGTTTCACCACCTTGTCATTAAACAGCTAATCAGACGGGAACTGATCAGATTCACACGCTTTAAGGGATTGCAGAAAATATGCCCAGTAAAGATGGTAGTGCACCTTCTCGAGTGTTTATTTGTTGTGTTTGTCACAGAAGATGGCTGGAGGTTAGCAGCACTGAGCCGAGCAGCTGTTGCGGCAGCATAAGGACCCATGAGACTCTGTGAGACAAGCCTGTCACCCTCTTTCCACTCTGCTATGGCTTAGCCATTCAGCAGTGAAATGCGATTATTTCCGACCCAATTAGGGGAAAATACAAGCGGCACCTCCTTGCTCAAGGCCCAGTCAGAAAGGCACTTGCACATGGCCCAAACGCCCTGTGTGGCTCAGAGGGACATTCAACAACCCTGCACAACAGCCACATGGCTGCTAGAAATGAAGAGGATCTGAAACAAACAGAACAGAACAGAAACACAGAGAAGAGGGGAAAGAAATGAAAATGCTGAGTGCATACAATGAATTTTCTGAATCCAGAGGGAATTTAGAGGAAGCTACTTGGTGTATGTTAAGATAGGACACTTGTGTACTATTATCCACTAATAAGGAAACTCTAGAGATTTGTTATTAGCATTAGGTATTCTAAACATCAACGTTTACATAACTACCATATTTTGAAGTCCTCATTGCACTACATATTGTATACTAAGGGTACAAAAGCCAGTTGAGCAGCATGTTCACAGTGCAACTGAATTTTGCATTATTGACACACTGTTTTCCTAATGAATGTTGTTCAGCTGCTTTGATGCAATGTATTTTGTTTACAGCGCTATATAAATAAAGGTGACTTGACTTGCAACGACATGCTTGGCTCTTCTATGCCAGGCCAGTGATGCATTTGAAAACTGGAGGAATTCTAGTCCTGTGTTGAGTCAGAATTTAATAAAAGTGTGGGCGGACAATTAGACGAATGAAAGATGGGTTGGGTTGACTCACATTATTTGAGCCCAACAGCCTAGAACCACTGTCAGAAAAATCAGCATCATCAGATGAGCTCAATGAGTCAAGCATCTTGTTCTGCCCATTGTACTATACAGCTCTTTAAATGAATATGGTGCACAACAAAAGCAGTACTTTCTTTCAGAAACATCACTGACAGTGTGTGTTATTGTCTGCAATGAATTCGAACAGACTTATTTTGAGTATGGATTGTCTGTCATCATCCAGCCTCGTTTGTGCTAAATAATAGCAGTACTCCAACATCTCCATGTGAGATCATCAGTCAGAATATTCTATCCATAGCTAAAGCATATCAGTAATGTCAGAGATTGTATAAGGAATACAAAACCAATCGCAGAAAGCACCTGTGTGCAGTCCGGAGAGGTTGAGAAAGCAGGTCAGAGCCCAGTTTGAATTCAGAATGAATACTACTGTAAATACAGGAGTCCAGTGGCACACATGCAAGTCCACAAAGCATGCATTAGTGATTACTTTTCGCATGTGCCCACATTACAAGAGCCCACACTGCAATATTAATATTATAAGGGATCTCAAAGAGCATGCATATGTTTAATGTGGTTAAAATTAGATCCTAACTAGGCATGAACATGACATATAATGAGAACCCACTTCTGAACATATAAATCATGTTAAACTGAAAGAGAGGTAGAGTGTCAAAAACATAACCCCAGCATTTCTCAGTGATTTCTTTTGTCAGACCAATTATCTATTATCAGCATCTAAAGGGCAAAGTTGCTACTTTGAAAAGTTCTGCTCCCTATAAGCTGTTTTTTCTCCAAAGTTCCTCTTTTTACTCAAAATGCATTACATAATACAGGATAAATAACGGGTAAGAGTATTTAAAAAAGAAAAACATTCACAACATTTGCCCATCTCCATGAGTACTGTCCATCTACTGGTTAATATTTAAACATTTCCACTTTTTACCTGTTTTGTTTCGTTTAGAGAGGTCATACACATTGCATAGTTTTATTTTTAAATAAAAGGAGCCTTTTATTTGAAAGATTGCAAACTATATTAGACCCAACAGCAGACACACCTATGAGGTAAACATTACTCTTTTCACATGCAAAGTTTGTGTTTATATAGAAGCCACAGCAGACAAAATAAAACGTTTAATACTAAGGAAAACAGTTATGGTTATAAAAACGTTATTTTTTTAATCATCCACAAACTTTTGAGTCTGCTTCAGATTGCCATGCATGCGATTCTTCTGAAGCATGAATAGAGTGTACTTAGGCGATATTAAATACTTTTCAGAAAGTAAAAAATAGCCATTTATGTCCTCACACAATCTGAATTACCCACAGACCCTTAATGACTGCATACCAATGTCTCTGTGTATTATGAACAAAGACCAGCCGGACAGCTCCATGTCACTAATAATCAGGAAATCTAAATCATGACAAGTTTGCAGAGGCACGTATTGGCACATAAATCAATCAAATTCATTGTACGTGTGCCCTTATTCCCATCAATTTAGTGCCTGGACCCAGACTTCCTTTCAGCCCCGGTCAATTAAAGCAAAAACAGATTAACATGAAGTTAAGTTCAGAGGAAGAGCAGGATGAAAAATGCCCAGTCACAGCTCTAAAACTCTCAGATAAAAAGTCCAGAGTGTGTTTAGGTACATCAGCCTCAGTATTTGCATTACAGATTTTAGTCATTTGGTTTCCCTACAGAGTCCCAACAACACCATTAGACTGACACGGAGACCTCTTAAGCCGGAAGACCCGAAATAGCTGAGCCTCCTCCCTAATGGACCGTCTGTGGCCCAGTTCTGTCTGCCTTCAAAGTGACTGTGACCAATTCAGTTATACCTTCTCAGAAAATCATTTTGACTTTTGAGTCACCTAGACTGAAATCCATCAAATCAGTTTACCCATCTGTCAGTCCCAAAATGTCTTAATTCCACAAATCAAAGCCTTAACAGGTTTTGAATTAGAGCAGGAAATCTCAAATTCATAAAGTCATATAATTAAATCTTTTATGTATTGCATTGCATTCAATCCATGAAAATCTTCCTCTGTATTTTTGTTTTGATTTTCAATACAAATATCTATACAATCTTAAATCACATTTACATGGGATGATTTTCTCAGAAAATGAACAAACTAGGTAAGTACTTAATATAATTCTGTCTGCGGTGAACCTTGTTTTATTTTTTAATTAAATGGATTTTTCTGAGTCATAAGTTCATTTTTTTCTCATAAAAAAAGACTTCTTATTTTATGCTATTTTGCTTCTCAAGTACATTTAGACATTTGCACTGGAAAACATGATACAATACTGAGGAGGAACAGCACTTTTTTTGTAAAATAAATGAAAAAGTAAAGGAGATTTAATTTTTTGGAAGTCATATTTTCAAACCTTGAAAGCAAATATAAAAAGCAAATATTTACATTTAGATATCATATTAACAAATTGTGTTCCATTCAGTTTATTCCTTAAATTTTCTTTCATAAAACCTGGAGGTAGTCAGAAACATGTAATGTGATTGCATTTGTGAAGCAAATGCTAATGCGTCATGATGCATCCCAGACAACAGTAAATAACTGTCTACTCCTCAGCTGATGCCAGTCAACCATTTTTTTAAGGTTAAATAAGAAAAAAAACTGCTGATTGAAAATGAGTCATACAGTACAAATATATAAACACAAAAACAGCAAACAAAACCTCACATAAGCACTTAAAGTGATAAAATATATATTTTATATATTTGTATAAAAATAGATTACACTAAATTATTTAAATTGGTGTGCTTTTACAAAAATATTTACAAAAAGATATAGATGATCAGTGATCAGCGGCAGCTGCATCTAATTCCCACAGCCTACTTAATGCCCTGTCTTTCGTCTCTTGTTTGTCAGATCATTGCTTGAGGTCCTCTGTGTTGCATGTCTGTCTTCCTCCCATTCAGCATTCATTCTCGTGGGTCTGTTCCGGTTCCGTGTTTCACTGTGGATTACTTTGTCATCACCCGGACCTTTCATCATCTTTCACCAGCGTACTTAATTCACCATCTCACCCGTCCTGTGCTGTCATCGAGGTCCCTGTGCCACCCGCCGTCAGCTGATGCCTTTCTCATTCATTTCTGTCAATAAACTGTAACTTGCAATTTGCTTCCTGTCTTCAATCCCTGACAGAATGATCTGACCACTATGGAAACAGCATGTTCCTGCATGGGTTGGCTGACCGTGTCCAGAGAGAGATCTACATCCTAGATCTTCTGACTTCTCTCAATGGACTCATTGAGTTGGCACTAAGAGTAGATGCATGACTGTCCCGAGTAGAGCGACGGACCCTACCCAGTCATACTACGAGAGACCCTGCTGGTACACGAGTCAGCAGTGGGGACGCAGTCAGCCCTGTCCACGATCACGAGCCCATGCAGGTGGGGCGAGCTCGGCTTTCCCAGAGGAGAAGGAGATGCGGAGATCCCAGGGCCTTTGCCTCTATTGCGGGGAGCTGGTCATCACGCCTACATCTGTCCAGTAAAAGTATGAGGCTACTATCGGGTGGGATCTCCACCGAGAAGACCTCATCATTATCTACACTTCTTCCAGTAAGTTTCATGAGTCTTGTCTTGTGTCTGCCTGTCCATCTGTTTCTGTGTCTGTGTTTCAGGAGGAAGCAGTGAATTTGTCAAACGTGCCCGCGGAGTACCTCGACATGAAGGAAGTAATGCTGCTTCTCTTCTTCTGCATCACCCCTATGACTGTGCCATAGATTTGCTGTCAGGTAAATCTCAGCCTAAAGCCAAATTATATTTGCTTTCTGTTTCCGGAAAGGGAGCTATGGAGAAATATATTTCTGATTCTCTAGCTTCGGGGTTCTTCCGCCCTTCCTCTTCTCCAGGGTTCTTTTTTTGGGGGAAGAAGGACTGGTCTCTGTGACCTTGTATCGATTACCGGGGACTGAACAGCATCATGGTAAAGAATACTCATCCTTTGCCGTTGATATCTTCGGCCTTCGAGAGGTTGCAGGGAGCGTCAATCTTCACAAAATTGGATTTACATAATGCTTATCATTTGCTCTGCATTAGGGAGGGGGATGAATGGAAGACCACTTTTAACACCCCCAGGGTGCACTTTGAATATTTGGTCATGCATTTCGGTTTGTCCAACTCACCAGCACTCTTCCAGACATTCGTCAATGACGTGCTGCGAGATATGGTCGACCAATTCATATATGTCTACCTGGATGTCATTTCGATTTTTTCATCTTCTCTCCAGGAATATGTGCAGCATGTCCGACGAGTGCTTCAGAGGTTGCTAGAGAATGGGCTTTTTGTCAAGGCGAAGAAATGTGCTTTTCATGCTGTGGTGGGGGATGCGTGGTTCAGCGAGGTCTGTGACGGGAGAGAGAGCGAGGAGACGAGCGGCGGTAAGTGAGTTAAATGCAAAACCACTAACACCCGGGTCTCGTTACAGTGATTGGCGTGGGGAGACGATATTTAAGCTGGTCAGGCACTGGCAAAGAGAGAGGGAGCTGAGGACTCATGGGGACGTGGAGGCGAGGAAGCAAGGAAGACAAACGTTGCAGAGTTTTGTAGAGGTAGTGAAGTAATTTGAAGTGCGTGTCCGTGTGGGGGATTTGTTTATTTTATTTTGAAGAAAGTACCCACAAGCCTCAGAAAGCCGACCCCGATCTCCTTCCTTCTCACCAACACGAACTGAAACATATCACACATGCACAGTCTGTTCATTTTCTGGGAACATTAAGGCTGTGGTAGATTGGCCAAATCCAGATTCCCGTAAGGCCCTACAGAGATTTCCAACTTCTACCGGAGTTTTATTCGCAACTTCAGCCAACTATCACGTCTCTGACCGCCTTGACCTCCCCCAGAACTACGTTCAGGTGGTCAGACACAGCCTGTGTTTGCCAAACTTAAGGGTTGCTTTGTTTCAGCCCCCATCTTAATTACCCCTTTGGATAGCTGTAGTGCTATCCCAACGTTCTCCCAGAGATGAAAGGATGCACCCATGCGCGTTTTTGTCCCATCGGTTATCCCTTGTTGAACGTAATCATGATATTGGTAACCGAGAGTTGTTGGCAGTCAAGTTGGCATTGGAAGAATGGCACCTCTGGTTAGAAGGCCTTTTATAGTATGGACTGACCATAAGAATCTAGAATACATTAGAACCGCCAAAAGGTTGAGCTCCAGGCATGCTCAGTGGGCACTTTTGGTCATTTTGATTTTAATCTCTCATACTGCCGGGTTCCAAGAACATCAAACCCGATTCTTTGTCACGCATTTCTGACCGTTCCAAACGCCTGTCTACTCCCGTGTGTATTTTACCAGAGAAATAAGTGGTCTCCACACTCACATGGGAGGTCGAATTGAAGGTCAAGACGGCCTTAGAAAGGGGTAACACCTCCGCACGGTTGCCCACCGAATCGGTTATTTGTGTGTTGGGATTATGGTCCGACGTCATTCAATGGGGGCACTGTTGCAATGTGGCTTGTCATCTAGGAGTTAATCCTACTAAGTTTTTGGTCAAGCAACGATTCTGGTGGCAACTTATCGCTCGCGATGATCACAGTTTTGTTTTGGCTTGCTCAGTTTGCACCACTGGTAAGACTTCCAATCAACTCCCAGATGGGTAACTTCAACTGCTGCCATTCCCTTCAAGACCCAGGTCCCATATTGCACTAGATTTTATTACCTCCCTCCCAGGGACAGTAGTTTTGACCGTGGTGGACCGGTTCTCAAAAGCGGCCCACTTTATTCCCTTGCCCAAATTACCCTCAGCCAAAGAGACAGACAGCATTGACCGTCATAGATTACGTCTTTCATGGCCTTTCAAAAAAAAAAAAAAAAAAAAAACACTATTAGTAAATTGCCTTCTGGAAAGTATGTAAATTTACTGTACATGTACTCAGTACTTGGTAGGGGCTCCTTTTACTTTAATTACTGCCTCAATTCGGCATACTGTAGCATGGAGGTGATCAGTTTGTGGCACTGCTGAGGTGGTATGGAAGCCCAGGTTTCTTTGTCAGTGGCCTTCAGCTCATCTGCATTTTTTGGTCTCGTTTCCCATTTTCCTCTTGACAATAGCCCATAGATTCTCTCTGGGGTTCAGGTCTTGTAAGTTTGCTGGACAGTCAAGCACACAAACACCATTGTCATTTAACCAACTTTTGGTGCTTTTGGCAGTGTGGGCAGGTGCCAAATCCTGCTGGAAAATGAAATCAGCATCTTCAAAAAGCTGGTCAGCAGAAGGAATCATGAAGTGCTCCAAAATTTCTTGGTAAACAGTTGCAGTGACTTTGGTTTAAAAAAAAAAAAACACAATGGACCAACACCAGCAGATGATATTGCACCCCAAATCATCACAGACTGTGGAAACTTAACACTGAACTTCAAGCAAGCTATGAGCTCCTCCACCCTTCCTCCAGACTCTAGGACCTTGGTTTCAAATGAAATGAAATACAAATGAAATACAAAACTTGATCTCATCTGTGTGTGTATGTGTGTGTGTGTGTGTGTATTTAGGTAATTGGATTCATTTTAAGAGGAAAACAATAGAAAAAATTGAGATTTGGGATTTCACTGGAAGTAATAATGGAGAACCATTATGAGGAAGTAAAGAAAGAAAAGAGATGGCAGTACACAGAGAGACAGACGTGGATGCGATCTGAAATCCACCCACTTCATGGGAATGACAAACACTGAGTTTTTGGATGATTGCATAACAGAGGAAATAATGAGATTGCTATGGGTCGTTGAACTGAGTCCATGCTGAAGACCCAGAAAGTGAGAGAATTTCACAATGAGAGTGTTCCCTGCAGAAAACACACTCTGACTGACACCAGATCTCGGTTTAGAAACATTGTCTGCCTTTTAGCCAGAGAAGGGCCTCTCGTATTTCTCAGAAGGCAACTGAAAGCATGTGCTAATGTGAGTGTCATGAACACGTTCACTAATGGGTCCATAATTTGCAAACCACTCCATCACATGCTTCACAAACACATTCAGTTTCTCTCTCTCTCTCTCTCTTGCTGTATCTCAGCCTTACACCCACACACACAGATGATGATTCATGCTGCTATGGTACAGTGCATACAGACTTGAGCATTTGTGTTCACTCCTTCTACAAATTAATATCCTTTTGTTCTGAGGTCCACTTGTATTGTAAGCATAGTTTGCATAAAAATATTCAGAATTTAGTTTTTATGACCACATTCCATCTTCTTTCTTACCCATATTGAATAAATACAGTTCCTAACACAATATTGTGACCTGAAAACACTTTTACCATAGCATGAGTGTAAGCTAATTCAATTTAACATTTACATAATGTAAGCAGCTCCATATGTTTGTTATTTCTGTTGAAGTAAACTTGGTCGGTAGCGCACTTGGTACAGCACTGTACTTGTGATACAGACTGCTTTGGTATGAGTCCTGTGAAAAGACACTATAAAAGCAAGATTGGGTAATTGGGTGATTTTAATTCTAAAGTAAAGATCATTGTAACCCATCAGTAATGACTCAAGTATTGCCAAATATTTCCAAAATCATCACAATTAAAAAATCCAAAGACTTGAACTACTTCAGTCTGCGTGCAATTAATTTATTTAATCAATTGAAGATCATGGTAATCCACTAGTAATGACTCAAGTTTTACTACATTCTTCTAAAGTAGTTACTAATTTGGATCATTATTCTAAATTAAGAATGACTTCACTCAAGTGACTCCAGTGTTAACAAATCCATTGGAAGGAATTTATATCAAAAACCTTACAAAACCCTCAAAAGTTTGCAATGACTCCTGTCATTACTAGTGATCTTAAATTTAGAAATGATTTTACATTATGCATATTAATTATAAATCTACATACAGTAGTTCTTAGCAGATCTCTTGGAGGTATGACAAATAGTAGTTACTGCTTAGCTAATAGGTAACTACCACGTTCGATTAATCACTGTTAGTATTTTATTCTTTACTATACTTTATTTTACTCACTAACATTACATGACATATCTGACTTAAGTTTCCCCCTTGTAAAACCTCAAATTAAATCTACAATATCCTACTGTACTTCTATTGCTGCCTGCTCTTTGTCTCTCTCTGATAATCTGTCTGGTCCTGCTCAGATTCTCTCATTATATAATGAAGCTACATATAATTTCTTGGAGGATCTGGCCCCATTAAAGACCAGAACGGTCCCCTTAGCTCATTCTTCCCTTTGGTTCACCCTGGAGCTCAGATTAATAAAAGCTAAGGGTTGGCGTCTTGAGCCACTGTATAATAAGTCTGGTCTTCTTGTTCATGGTACCTTTACTCAGAGATCATGTTACAATATAAAAAAGCACTTAATACTGCATGCTCTACTTACCTGTCCACTATTATTAACAAAGCAATGTGTAAACCAAGATATCAACAAACTCATCAAACCGCCATCTTGCTTTCCTAATGGTTTTTCTAACCTCTGTCAATATTTTATGTACAAAATTGACAATATATTTTTGCCTTTTCTTTCTTTGCTCCTTCAGAATCCTATGCCTCTCAGATACCCTATTCACTTTCTTACTGTACTACACTCACCAGTACATCTGTGGTTGAACAGCTAATTATGAGCCAATACTAACGGACCTGCTCAGAAACTTTCTATCTTGTCTCATATCTATCATTCATGTGTTAAATAGATCCCTTATGACTGGTTATGTACTTACTGGACTGACAGTAGGCGTGATCACCCGGGTACTCAATTTTTGACCTAGACGAAACAGTCCTGGGTAATTTTAGACCAATCTCCAACCTTCCGTTTTTGTCTAAGGTCCTAGAAAAGGTGGTCAGAGAAACTGGCCTGCAGTGGCTAAGTTTATACCTCTCAGAAAGGCAACAGTTAATTAGCATTGATAAACTCAAATCTCACTCTCTCACGTTTTCCTGTGGAATGCCTCAAGGATCTGTTATTGGTCCACTTCTGTTTTTAAACTACATGCTTCCTCTGGGTCAGATCACCCAGCGCCATGGTCTTAATTTCCAAATATAACACTGATCATTCACTATCATTCAAATCTATTTTTCTGCACAGCCTAATTCCTTTTTTTGTGTGTGTTAACATCATGCCTACATGATCTTAAAGTATGGATGGCTCAAAATGTCTTACAAAAAAGAGATTTGGTTATTTGGCCCAACATCCTTTGTCTCCTCTCATCTTGACTCATCTGTTAACATCGACGGAGATATAGTTCATCCCTCCCCCACTGTACGTAATCTCTGTATACTATTTGATTTTACACTATGCTTTGAACCCCATGTCAACCCATGTCAATCCTGTTTTTCCATTGCCCGTATTTGACCATCAATAAATGTCAAAGATGCTGAAACAGTTATCCATGCTTTTATCACGTCACGCCTGGACCATTGTAACTCCTTGTCATATGATCTACTCAACAAAGCACTTGATTGTTTGCAGCTAAAATAAATTCAGTTTAAAATTCAGCTGCTTGTGTCCTTACATTTACCAAAAAGATCAGCCCACTCAGTCTCATTAGTCTATTATTTGTTCCAGAGCAAATAGCTTTGGCTGTGGGCAAAGTCTCATAACTTTATATTTTTATATAACCTGTATGTTGTATCAGAGCGCTGCCTTCATTCTCTGACTGAATTGCTTAGCAACTTTTATAATACTAAAGTTGTTCATTAAATATTACCATTCAGCAAATATACATTATAATATTTAATAGCAATATTTGTTATCGCAAAATTGTGTTTGTGAGCTTGCAAGGAATCAAGTATTTGTTCATTTGGCATTTATTCACATTTTCTCAATAAACTGCACGTATTCTACTTCAACATGTCTCAATGAACTGAATGTTTCATTAAGTCCTCTCATATGGAGTTTGGAAGATCATTCCAGCATTAAGGCACCGTGGGAACATGTTGAGGTACTGTAGGCAGTGGAGTGAAACAATGAGAAATACCATAAGACACTTATTAAAGCACACTTCACTATCAAAGCAAATCAGGAAGCACTTCTAACCGGCACGACCAGTTCGGTGTGTAGAATTTGCATATATAAAATGCAACAGTTGAGCTATTAAAGCAGAGTTGCTGTGATTGTGTCAAGGATTTTATCATATCGAAAAAATGTCGAAGAAAGAAATAACCTGCAAGTAAGTTCACCACAAAACTTTCTCCTGTAGACATTTTTAAATGCATCTCTATGTTAAATTTTGAAAATTGTTTGATTTATTTTGAACTGGAATAAAATGCAGATACAGTAGAAGATCTCAGAGATTTACACATGCTATTATTTTTCATATAAAGAGCTACTTGGGAAGGATTCATATATATTCACTGCCTTGGTTTAATTTAAATTATCCATCAGTCTTTTCCATGGGTTGTCCATGAAGTGTGCTCTGATCATAGGAATGTATTGTCCAGATCATGTGGTTTTATGGACTTTTCTGTCTTTCTGTAGATATTTCATACATGCCGCTTGTAATAAGGGGAATGACTGTGGGTTCTCTCATGATCTGCAAAACAGCAAGTCCAACATGATCTGTACATTCTACCAGAAAGGACAGTGTACCTATGGAGACAAGTCTGGTGGTTGCCATGATTTAAACATGAGTCTATTATCAATGCAAACTTTTAATTCAATTTTTGTTTTTAAGTTTGCATTGTTAATAGAGGCAAGTTTCATTTACAGCAGCCACCAGATTTTCTTTTACTTTTTTTTCAAGCATTTGCCTGTAGAGATCAGTGATAATCAATCGTAATATATGGTTTAACCGTGTAATGGCATTGTCAGTTTAAATGTTCTTGTGTTATTGTTTTAGATATGACCATGTTAGACAACGCCCACCACCCTCCAGCTCACCAGCAGCAGATAACACTGACAGAGCCAGTAGTGCGGGAGCATCAGTTCCAAGAACGGGACCCAAAAAAGAAAATGCATGACTATTCACACAACCTTCACATCATAGAAAGGGACATCAAAGCAAAATTCCTCTAATTTCACTATGATATGAAATGTAACAAAATGTAAAAAAAATAAATAAATCTTTAAACCTAAAGAAACTTGTCATTGGGAAATGTGTCATGTTATTTTGCTACGATGTCATGATCCAGAAAAGTAGCAGTAAACACATCTTTACACATCTTTTACAAATTAAAACATTAAGGGGAAGTCATGGCCTAGTGGTTAGAGAGTATGACTCCAAACCCTAAGGTTGTGGGTTCGAGTCTCGGGCTGCCCTAGATCAAGGCACTGAACCCCGAACTGCTCCCCGGGCGCCGCAGCATAAATGGCTGCCCACTGCTCCGGGTGCGTGTTCACTTTGGATGGGTTAAATGCAGAGCACAAATTCTGAGTATGGGTCACTTCACTGAATCTTTAAAACTAACTGGACAATGTTGCTTCTCTTTTTATACATGAGACATCATTTCTACTTTGTGACATGACTACCGTTGTTTACATGGTCTTTATACAATTGTTTGAAAGCTTTCTAATCATCACTACAGTAGATGGATGTCAGGGTTTTCCAGGCCAAATTCACCCTTCGCCAACAGTTTTATTGACAGGCAGTCTGATCAGTTATAATGCAAATATTATGTGCCCCCTTGCTATCTCCCATGGACTTGAACTTGAAAGATGGTGAGAAGCTGCTCATATGGGACTTGCAACATGGACAGCAGGTACTCAGACAGGCTGGGAACTCCACGATTCATTTTGATTTGGTTAACTATGTGCATATGAGTTTCATAATCCATGGTCTAAATAATAATTGAATTATAGCTATATCATCTCATGCAATTTCTTTAAGATGTGCAGTCACTTAGTAAACACTCCTGAGCTTCTTGCAACTTTTAAAATGTGTTTTACCCATTCATATAATAGAATATGGGAATGCAATATTCATTGCCATAACCATTTATAAATACTCTAGTTTGTACAGCATTAGAACCTATGAATACTCAAACACATAAATGCAAACTCCTCCATCACAAAGCTGTCGACTGGTGATGCAGTCGGTCAGGTTTAGTGTTTTTCAAATGTGTTATTTAAAAATGCAATAGAGCATTAACCTTTTAACACCACTCACTTGGCATTTCATTCCCAAATTGCCGCAATACATCCTGTACAACAAACAGCTTAACCCTCTGGAGTCTAAGGGTATTTTTGGGGCCTTGAGAAGTTTTGTCATGCCCTGACATTTGTGCTTTTTTCAGTTTCTTATAAATATCTAAATGGGTAAAGTCTAATATCACTGTAATCAGCACAAACTGGGCTATAATAATATGTGAAACCCATGCATGTACATGATTGTATTTTTGAGAAAAAAAATGTTATGCATGGTTAGTGAAAAACTAAAAATGTTAAATCACTTGAATAAGGCAATAAAACACATACATAAAATTGGTTGCCGGAAAAGTTGAGAACTGGAGCTTGTAGCCTAGAATTTTTCTTTCTGAATGATGTGAAAATCATCTTGTTTACT
Source organism: Carassius auratus (assembly GCF_003368295.1). NCBI lineage: Eukaryota > Metazoa > Chordata > Actinopteri > Cypriniformes > Cyprinidae > Carassius > Carassius auratus. The sequence goes on from NC_039285.1 coordinate 21,691,520, forward strand.
CACTCACAGAAAACAATATATTGATTTAAATTTTCTAAAACACTTTTTGTTGGTAAAAGTCATATGCGAGTAGGCATCAACTATCATGAATATCATTGTGATTTACACCTGAGAAGACAAAGGCCTGCATAATGAGCTGCATAATGAGCCTCTCATTCAACTGTGCCACTGTGAGGGAGGACTTACAAGAAAGAGAACAAAATAAAAGTATATAATTTTATGTTTGTAGTTTATTAAGAATATATTTAATTATCCCACAACATAATTTAATATCCACTTGGGGGAGCAGTTAAACAGTTTATTAGGAACAATCAAAGCTGACTTTCAAATTTTTTGGCATCCTTTCTCTAGTCACACAATCCTTCAGAAATCCTTTTAACAATCTTATTTTCTACCAAATAAACCCCATTTATTATCATCATCATTATTATTATTATTATTATTATTAATGTTGAAAAGAGCTGATAATATTTTTCAGGTTTTTTTAGGGGGAATAAATCGAAAGAACTGCATTGTTTTTACATTTGTTAGAGTTATCTCTATTTGTCAAATTTATATTATTTACATCAAGCTTTTGAATGGTATAGTATTGTATATTGTTATTGAAACTTCATAATGTTTCACTTGATTATACATTTAGTCAGGAATTATAGTTTGGAAAAAGTATTTGGAAAAAGTCTAACTAGTAAAATTTTTACACGTTATGTGAAAACTAGTACAAATAAATAAAAAGAGACTTACTCTGTTTATGATCTCTGCTGAATAAAGTGCTTCATTCTTTTTTCTGAGGAAATCCATTTCTCAAATCCTCAACCACATCACATCTTTTTGGGGTGAATTATGTCTTATTCCTCTCATCGCGAAGCAAACAGTAAAATAAAATAAAAACTTGAAGAATAGTCTGGCTGCTTTTTCTTCTGTGTGGGCGTATTCAAGCCGCGCGCTTCAGTTTGAATCTGAATAGCGCGTTAAGCGCGGGGGCGTGGTCACATTAAATATAATGAGCGGAGATATGAAAAATAGACATCGCGTTGTTTTCATATGGATTACTTTATCTCAGAATATTTGTTTTCGGCAGCACTTGTTTAGTTTAAAAGTAGACATTCCAGGCTTTCTATAGATATCTCTCTCATGTCTCTTCGTTGAGTATTCACGGAGTTACGGTTCATTTTAATGAAATGTTTGTACATGACGATCAGCGGAGACAAAGACTGTAGACAGCGCACCTTGTTTGTTATCTTTATTTTATAAGTGCACAAAGGTTTTTTGTTATTATGTCTGTATCCAAAAAAACTAGACCCTTTACAGATTCGATTGATGTATTGCTCTTATCTGTACGATTAAAACTGAGAGTGTAATTTAAGTTCTTTTTGGGGTTATCAGGTGAAAATGACTCAAAACGCATATATGCGTTAATCGACTCGAAAGGGTTTTAATAAAATGTTGCCAGATTCACACAGACGTTTCAAAGAAAGTGTAGCAAATCATCCAAAAAGCAACGTGATATTTTGCATAAATGTTGCCAGTTTCTCTAGTGAGCTTGGGTTGAGAATTTAGTTCTTGCACCTTCAAAAATGAAGAAACTGGAAAAAGACAGAAATATTTTAAAAGCTTTTTTTTCCTGTCACGGTTAAAGTTTCTTCCCTGTTTTGCCTTAGTTAGTCCACCTGGTTTCTAATTAGTCCCAATCACCTGTTTCTGTTCTATTAACCATCCCCTGTGTAAAAAAATACCTTCAGTTGTCTGAGACCAGTGTCTGATCATCCACATGTTTGCATGATGAAACATTTGTAAAGAAGGCTGCTTTTCTAATACCCAGAGGGCTGTTTACAGGCATCAGTAACTCAACACAATTACTTGAGGCCATTATGGGTGACAGAGCACAATTTGATCGAGAATCAAACCCCTAGAGGGACTCACATAAATATATCTTAAATCTGTTCATAAGTGTTCTGCTCATTGCTCAGTAAAATCAGAGTTTGAAACCATTTTAGGTCACAATATTACAGAACTGATCATCATAGATCTGGTAGCACATCCACAAACACATTCACAATCCATAATACAGTTTTGGATAAAACCAAGTGTATATACATGCAGCCTTCCTACCGCTGTCCTATGACAGTTTTTGGGATCCCTACTCCACCCCAACTCCTCACTCCTAATCTATTTATATCCCAAATCAGGGATAGGGGTGGTTCTTTGGGTTCGGGCTATGTTCCAGGCCCGGAGCCTTTCCCCAGGACAGCACGCCAAAATATGCATATTATTTTCTTTCAGATTAGATGTAAGGGTGAACTCATGAAACACGAGACATCAATCAAAAAAAAAAAATATATATATATATATTCTGAAGTACAATAGCAAGAAATGCAACGAAGGTACTTTTAAGCCTATACAATTTAAAATATTTGTAAGATTTATGTACTATTATGTATGATTTGAATGAATGCATTTGTAAAACATGACTATTTTTAAAAAAATCAAATAGATGCAAATAGTTATAAATTATTACATACTAATTTATGTTTGACTGACAAATATGCATCATAATAAATTATCAGTTTAAGTTAAAACCATGTCATCTAAATGGATGCAAATTCCATACGCAATTTATAAACATAAATCTTACATTAAGGCATAGATATGAATAATATTTTGAGTGCAGATAACACTAGATCCCATCATAAGAGTCCCATTCTGTGGAAATGTATATAATGCTCAAAATGATAATTTGTAATTCTAGCAACATTGAATCAATCTCTGAAGCTGAGTGACCACTGCACAACTCCTGACCCCACAAACTTTAGTTATCATAGGAAGAAAGTAATATTATTCATTAAAGGGATAGTTTCACCCCAAACTAGATAGTTCCACAGAAGAAAGAAAGCTTGAGGTTGAGTAAATGATTGTAATTCTTGTGTGAACTGTCCCTTTAAGAACATGTGGAGATGAATCTCAGTACTCACCATGCATCGTACCAGTGGGACAGCAGAAACTTCCCGTCCTGTTTTTTATTCTGGCATTGCATCCATCCCTGCAGGACCTGGAAGAACCGCTGGAAGCCCCACGCGGCCTGGGTCCCCGTCCTCTCCCCCTGCACCCTTCGGTCCGCCTGGTCCAGTTCTGTCACTCTTACTAAACAATCCTCAGCGTTCAGACAGCTTGTTTACCTCGAGAATCTCAGTCCTGTTAGCTGTGCTGAGTGATGAAGCTGCTTGACGGTGGAGTTGTTTTTGCCGTGAACAGAGAGAGAACAAGAAGCATGCTTAGGCTCATGAATCTTTCACTGCAACAGAACCAAGTGAGTTTGAGGCTGTCCTCGTCCGGTGCTCCACAGGCTTGTCTTGATTGTACACATCCAAAATAACACAACCCCGAGTTCTGTTCCAAGTCAAAACGACCCTCTTTCAGTGTCTGAATCTAGGAGTTATGAAGATGTCCTCTGTACTAACCAAGAATGGAGGACGGGTCCTCTTTCAACTGGAAATGATGGCTTGAAGAGGAAAACAGAAGGAGAACTTTAAAGGTCAGAGGCCAAGAAACCATGCGGATAGTTCCAGAAGAGAGCAGGAAGGACGTTGGGAGCTCTGGCTTTAAATATCGAAATCCCATCTGACAGAATGTCAAAGGGAATCACAGCATCTACGATTAACGTCCGGAAGACTAGACGACTTTAAAAATCCCCAGAAATCCTGAATTTGCCTTCAACGTCTCCCGTTTCAAACTCAGATTCAGAAGCTTTGTTTGTCTCTCGTTTCTTCATATTTTGTCTGGCATCTTCCCTCCCGAGCTCTCAGTTTTGCTCAGAGCTCCTCTCTCTCTCTCTCTCTCTCTCTCTCTCTCTCTCCATCAGTTACTGTGTCTCCTCTGTGATGCCGTCTTCATCCTCTGTTTCCTCCCTCTCTCCTCCTCCTCCTCTCGGTCCACATGGAAGCTCCCAGACAGAAAGGCAGGAACAGACTGAGTTCATTCATCAGTGGCTTCAAACTCACTCATGCACACAGAACATAGAAATGAACAACATTTGAAATTAAATGCAACCAAAAACATGCACACAGTTGCATGTACATCTATATTCACACACACACACACACACACACACACACACACACACACACACACACACATTTTTTATAAAAAATATGTAATTTTTATTATTTCTAAATAATTGTTTTAAATTATTTAAATGTTTTTTATTATATATTAATTATAGTAAAATATTAATTAAACTTTTATATTAATTATATTAATTTCGAGGGTATGTGTGATCTCAGAGACAACTTCTGATGGCCTGACTCAGCCTTATACACACACACACACACACACACACACACCATCTCCCACGCTTGTGTTTTCTTGCTTCTGACTTAACCCATAATCCAACAGTAGCCAGTTGCTTAGCAACTGCCTCCAGGGAGACTTTTTCTGCATCAAAAGCAGCCTTCCCAAGACATGTGAGTCAAAAAAAGTAAGTGTGTAGTGAAGGGGAATGTGGGAGGAATGGAGAAGGAGGGACAGATGAAGATGACACAGAGTCATAACATTCGTCAGAATAGGACTGCAGCTCCTCACGAGGAGGAAGTGGAGTCCTGCCCAGTTCCATCAAAATGTAGTATTATTATTATTATTATTATTGTTTTATTTATTTTTTCACCCTTGTTTATTCTTAGAGGAGACGCTGATGAATTATTTACAGGCTGCAACGCAAGACTTGCATCACAGGGCAAGCATCTCTTTCCCAGAGCTTACCGATAAATTAAACATCTCAGACAGCTACATTTGGTGTTTACGTTCAAAATAGTATCTGTGATTTTTAAATATGTTTTCTTTTTTACAGATATTATGAATTATTCTTTCATAAATATTAAGATCATAAGACATTGTACTCTACAGCCAAACCAACTAACCTTGCCTTGTCATTTAAAGCTCAAATTAACCAATTATTTATCTTTTAAGAGACTTGCTGACCTTGACATAGAGTCATAAAAGGTACCTTTCTATGATATTTTTTTTTCTCTTTCTCTTTCTTCTGCGTGTTTTTTTATTGCAGTGAATGAAAAATGAGTTTATTTGATTAAGAATAATGCTTTTTTACATTTTATTTTATGTCCTCCAAAACAAACATTTAAAAATGAAATTTAACTAGGAAATTAAAGCATGTTCATCAAGTTTTAATATGGAAGGTCTGATAATGTCTAAGTGGTTCTCAACAGAATCAGATGGATTATGATTCATACGTACATTTCAGAAATCTAAGCCATTCGTTATTCATTAAATCGTTCACTGCTGAAACATTGATTTAAGTTAGTATGGAAGCCCATTTCTATCTCTATTGGAAACAGGCTGGTTGTTATTGAGAACATGTTGTTGATTAAGCCTTTCAGGTATTGTTAACATACTCAGTAGGTCATATGGTTGGGAGATTTCATGCATGTGGTCTTGTTTTGGGGGCTATCACTGCTCTCTCTGCTCTTCTTCATGCACGGCTGCACGGATGCACAGGACAGAACCAGATCCCCGATCCAAACATGTGATAATCGTCAGCCATCTTTGACGACAGTGGTCCTGACAGAAATAAAAAAAATATATAAATTACAATAATGAGATGAAGTCATGATCTAGTCGTGATTATGACCTAAGCCATAATTATGAAATTAGCTGATTATAAGAAAAAGACAAAATTATGCCATAATTATAGAATACAAAGTCAAAATTATGACACAGTAAATCATAATGAGAAAAAGTCAAAGTATCTCATAACATCGTACCCTTGTTTTTCTCTCATGTGGAGGAAATGGTGTTCTCTAAGTTAGCACTAACACTAACCTGTGCCCCAAACTCTCCAGCTCTGCATGTGGTGCTTCAAAGATAATCACTATTCTTTTGGTTTGAGCACAGATCCTCAAGCAAAGATCATTTCTATCTTTAAACCTCTTGTGCTGATGGTGTGTGAGCCTGCGCCTTTAACCCCACACAGCATTGATTATACTGGCTTTTTCAATTGAATGTAAACAGATATACAGTGCACTGTATGGAAGTCCCGCTTATACATACACACACACACACACACACACACACACACACACACACACATACACGCGATGTTTAACATCCCTCAGTACAACTTATCTCTGATTTAAAAACAAATGATTGATTCAGCTTCATAATGCAGCAATGCATTATTCACAGGTTTTTCTGTCCTGTTCAGTGACCTGTTCTGCACGGAGAGCCAGAAATATAACTTGCCAACAGTGCTCTAGCGCCGTCTGCTGGCTACGTCATGAACTGCACGTGTGTGAAGGAAAAGCTGAGCTGAAAATATAACGTTGTTTGGATTTGCATAAAAGCTTAAAAATAAAACAACAATAATAATAATAATATATAATAATAATATATATATATATATAACTTTTCCAATGATTGTTATTGTTTTTTATTCATTTCTATTCTCTCTATAAACTAATTTCTGAACATATGTGTTTGCAATATAAATGTATATTTATTGTATATGCAATTATTTAAATAATACAATATTTTTTTATTTCCATTAAGAATAAACAAATGTATTTATATTTAATATATATTTATTGCAAATATATTTAATAAATCTATTTTACAAACACACAAACACACATTTATGTATATCTAAATATCTAGAGCAGTACATAATTAAATGAGCATATGAACTGCTTGTGGTCAGCATTGCTCTAGATGGCACACATTAGTGTTAATGAGTTTTTACTTGAAGTTGCATGTGTCTGTTGACCTTTTAATATCCAAATGTGACGCCATGTGGCAGTGGGACGCCTGATTATGCACATGACTTCAGGAGCAAAATGTTCACGGTCGAAGCACCTCTTTCTATTATAATGACGCTTTACCTAGTGCTTCACCCAAATGATGGCTGTTTTACTTAATATGTTTTAAACTGTGCACCATTGGTTAGCTTTGCAATGGGTTGAAGTAATGAAGGAATAATTTCACTGGAAACCCGCCTCAGCTTGAGTCCTGAGATGAGAAGAAAACAAGAAACTTTATAAGAGCGACCAGTCTCATTTTAAAAGGCCTGATTTATTAAATACTCATAATGATTCTAAAGCATGCTTGACAAAATCAGACATAAACTATATTCCTCAGTTATGATTATGGAAAGCAATGGTGACAGATAAATATAAAAAAGTAAAGGGCCCAAGACTGACCCCTGAGGGACACATTGGAAACAGATTTAATCTATGACCATCCATAGTAATGAAGTGTGAATTACAAGTCAGAATGTTGTACAAGTCAGAAGCCATCAATAAATCTATAAGAAATACATTTATAAAATCCAGAATGAAGGGGTTCATAAAGGTGATATTTATTGTGAGATGTTACACAAATGTGAGGCAACAACGTGCTCAAGTATTTTTGCCAAAAATGGAAGATTTGAGATAGGACAAGAATGACTAAAATCATCCAGGGCAGCTTTTTCTTTTTTAAGTACAGGAGTTAAGAGCTTAAATGCTGCTGGAAGAACACCAATCTACAAAGAGTCATTTATAAAACTGAAAACTGCAGGGCACATAACTTTAAAGCAAGATTTAAATAAACTCGTGGGAATAGGATCAAGAAAGCAAGTGGTAGATTGCATGCTAGATAGCTCCTTTTTAAGAGTCATGATTATCAAGATGAGGAAAGTTAGTAAGAATGGGACCAGTAAACCAAAGAACAATGCATTGAGTGAAAGCAGATGAGATTATCAAGTTTTGAGAGCTTTACTAATTGTGAATCGATTGGATTGTGCTTTACATCTAATACAATGCAACATTAAATTGTGCACAATTAAATACTCCTGAACTCTTACACTTTCTTCTAACTGAACTGAAAAATGACATTGTAATCTTCTTTAGAGCTGAATTTGAAACATTTGAAACATGCTTTGCAACAAGTGTTATAAATAATTATATGAATTATAAATAATTTAGCTTGACTTGAACTTGCATTTTGTCATGTCATGTTGACTTTAAAGGTGCAGTATGAAATATTGTGGTTGAAATGGGTACTGCAGCCCAAATTAAATATATTGTTTTCTTCCCAATTTTAAATATATTGTTTCTCCCCCCGTTTATCCTATGTATTTAATATGTTATTAAATAATAAAAAATATATTTTTTAATTTAACTCTAAAAGTTTAATGATACAAAAAAAGAAAGAAAAAAGCCAATAAAATAACCACACTTTTATTGAAAGTAAAACAATAAAATTGGACAGAAAATATATTAATTTTAAATATCAATATATGATTGTTACATGATTGAGTTCAATACAACATAATCAAATGTAACTATTTTATTATTCTTATTTTCCAAATAATGTATAGCTACACAGCTATTACTCTCAGAGCATGTGAGCAGAGCACAGCGTCACAGGAGGGTCGCTTCGTTTTAAAGCTCTAATACGCAAAAGCGTCCACTTTGAGTGCTTTAAAGGGCATTTGATTTCAAACTTTTTTAAGGCGATTAGATTTTTTTTTTTTTTAGCACTTATTGATTTGTGACTAAACAAACAGTGGACCAGTTTACTCATCAGAATTAGTTAGTTACAATTTGCTTTTTTACAATTTACAAAACATTGGTCAACTGACCAGTAGAAATCCATGGGCCACGTGTTTTCAGATAGGACTCAACTAAGAGAGCATGTTTATGGCTGTCAGCTCTTGCTAAATCAGACAGATGGTGGTTGTCCAACGGGTCGATGCATTAAGCATGAATTAAATGGAATCCACTCATACTGCTTCTGGTCATTCTGCCAACTTTTCTTCGCTTCTGCCTCTTCTGGTGTGGTCAATATTGTTTTGATCCATTTTGGGGCAATATAAGACCAATATATGATGCATGATGGCATACGTTAGCTGCAAGTGTGAGAATGTGTTGGTGTCAGGGGCGTCAGACTGGGGGTAAGACCAGTACTGATTACCAGGGCCCCAAAGGAAGAGAGGGCCTTTGAAATGTCTGGAATATATTTTATTTTACCTGGATGTTTTCAGGACTGCCTATGCATAGGACCCGGGATCTTGTGCAATGCCCCTGGTTGGTGCATTCATGTAAAGTCAGAAATATTGCCTTTGATGGAGTTGAATGCATAGGAACGATGCCATGAAGTTGAAGGAGTGCAACTCTGGGTTTTCTTTAAGCCCAGGGTTTCTAAGTGGAGGACATGCGAACATGTCGGCTGCAGGGTCTTTATTAAAGAGTGTATTTATTAAAATGAATTAAATAATTAATATTGTAAATAGAAAACAATATCTAAGTTGCATGCACGGAATACCATAGTAATTATGATAGAATATATAATGATTCAATTTACAGCATGTTCATAAACATTTTATTCATTGTTTTAATGTACATTTTGTTGCACTCTTTATTCTTTATCTAGTCTATCTACTCGTTTCCTTTTAATTATTATAAAAAGCTGTCCTTCTATAGCATTAGCATTCACTATCATTTTTCTATACTTATTTTCTTTTAATTATATATAATTGCATATAAGATGGTTAATAATGTGGTTAATACTGATGTGATCTAGTAAACTAATAAAAAAGCTTTTTCTTTGAGTTTGAAAGCAGGGCCGTGGTGTTTTTCTGGCCGTGGTTTGATCTCAGAAATGTGGCACAGCCCGGATCCGTCTTTAACCCTGTTTGTGTGTCAGTGGAGACACAGGAGCCCATCACACACTCAACTACACCACAATGTGCCTCAGGAACAATTCTGGCCATCCGTAAGCTCCGGTGTGGAATAATCTACGATTTTAAGGCCTTTTAAACTGTAGTCTCAGTGGTAGCAGTATTACATGTGAAGAAGCAGGGATGAACTGAACAGATTATATAATCTAGTTAATAAAAAAATTGTCCAAAATAAATGCTGCTTTTACAGCATTGTTCATCAAATAAATGCATCCTTGGTTAGCAGAAGATTTCTTTCTAAAATAAACAATAAACAAAATCTTGATGGTTTCTAACTTTTGACAGGTGTATATTTGAATAATTAGTGTCATTAGCTAATTAACAAACTCAATTCAGTGTCACACCAATTTACTATTTATTTGATAAGGAGCCATCTAATATAAGAATGAATGTACAGTTTCAGCGTCCCGAGCAGCCTGTTGGGTTTGATTTTGTGATACCAATGGAAATTATTATTTACTCTTAAATATTTGCTTCCATCTGAACTTGCCTTGAATCAGATTCAGTCCTTGAATCCATCTTGCAATAAAGACATTTCGAAAACATGATAAGAGCTCATCAGAACAATCCTTGACAGTTCGTCATCGGCTTGTGTTTGTGCAAGCTTTTTTATTTTATTTTCATGCCTATGATTAAAAACCTCCTCATGAGGCTCAGTTTACTCTTTGTTTGCACTGTGACATGTTATATGTCTTATGGTCCTTTAATGTGTCTTCCTGTCTTTCAGATTGAAAGAAACATGTTGCAGCATAAAGGATGTTAATTAAATTAAGCGTATTTTCTAAAGAATGTAATGTAAAGTGTCTGTTTATCTACAGATTAATCACAATGACTAGTCTAAAGTTTTGATGTGAAGAAATACAATAATGTGCATGCTCTACTCTGGTACTTTTGACCAGGAATGACCTGCGTCCGCTGTCTGGAGACTTGATCTTGATCATCTGCTGGAAATTAACTGTGAAATCACTGCTTCTGCGTTTAATGGCCACTCAGTAGTAATTACACACCACAAGCCAGACAGAGGTCATTCATAAAGCTGCATTAGATTACGTAAAACTATTTCTCTCTGTCTTTTAAAGTTTAGAGCTGAGAGGTAACTATTAGAATTTGCGTTCAACCCAGAAGGTACAAGGTTTAATAAAAAATAAAGGAACATCACGATTCATCTGGTCATGGATCAACAGAAGGATGCAGTCTGCTCTGAATGAGTGCAGTGCAGTTCAACAGTTATTTCTGCTGTCTGTAATCACAGAGCTGCTTCAGAGCATGTTTGACCTCTTCTGTTGTTTCACACCGTAATTAAATGGAAATCAGGAGGCCATTTCTAAATAAACACAATTTGGGAGGATTACAATAATCTTTGTTGTTCTTTATTATATTCAAAACAGTTAACAGGTAAAACAATCAGTATAACATTATTTACCCGATTTCCATAAACAATCTAGACAAACTATATGTGTGTGTCTGTGTGTGCGTGTGTGTGTGTGTGTGGGGGGGGGGGGTTGGCATGTTTTTGTGACATATCAGGACAAAACTCTGTATAATGTCATGGGTATGACATAACCCATGTCCCCATTTTTCAAAACACTTATAAATCATACAGAATGAGTTTTGTTGAGAAAGTAAAAATGCAGAAAGTTTCCTGTGAGGGTTAGGGTTAGGTGTAGGGTTGGTGTAAGGTGATAGAATATACAGTTTGTACAGAATAAAAACCATTACACCTATGGGATGAACACACTTTACACAAAAAGAAACGTGTGTGTGTGTTTGTGTGAGTAATCTTAACAAACAATATATTATTTAAAAAAAAAATAGGATTAAAGATAATATATATATACATTTTGTTTATTATGAATTGTAAACATGTCATGACATACAAAATTAAAGTTTGGACATCTAGTATGTTAACTGTAATATTAATTTTGTTAATTAACATTTATTTTTTCTTGATTTAGAATTTTCAAAACAGGTTAACATAGTAAAACAATTGGTAAGCAATATTAACCCAGTTATATCTATTTCAGTTAGTTTTAACAATCATATAAAATTTAAAAAATAAAAAAAAGTCTTCACAAACTGTATAGTATCTCAAAGATGTAGGATTCAAGTTACAGAAAACATATTTTCAGATTATTTATTTTTTTTGTAAACATGACATAATTTGTCAAATCAGTAACAAACATTCATACTTTTATTAAGACTGTTGTCATTTATTGTGTTTTCATTTTTGTATGAAAAAAAAAGCTGCATGAAGATTATTCTGGAATAATCTGCTGAACTAACAGCAGGGATTCTTCACTCGTTGCCGTTGTGTCATCTTGACCTCTCCAAACCCTTTTATCTCCAGCCCCATACCTCACTTTTCTGTTTATTCACCCTCCTCAAGGCCCATCTGAACTTCTCGTCATAACAGAGACAGTAACTCAACAGACTTTTAAAAGCATTTGCCTAATAAGGTCTGTCTCACTTCAGGCTATCTCTGTGATAACCAGTCCAGCTTGATACTCTCCTCCTGTCTGCAACAAACACACTGGAACATTTAAGGGATAGTTCACCCAGGCAATTTAAATTTGCTGTTAATTTACTCACCCTAAAGTTTCAGTTCACCCAAAATGAAAATTAGCTCATAAATTACTCACCCTGAAGTCATGTTAGGTGCATATGACTTTCTTCTTTAATACGAAGCCAGTCAGAGTTATTTTAAATGTGTGTTTGATCTTTCAAGCTGTTTGATGACACTCAGTGAGTGTTGCACTGCATCGGTCCATAACAAGTTTAATAGAAAGCATCCATTACAAAAAAAGTGTCTCACACAGCTCGTTTTGTGCTTCTAATTAGCAGTGTTGGAGAAAGTTAAATTTAAAAGTAATGCATTACAATATTGCATTACTCCCTAATGGGTAACACCTATTAGTTACTTGTCAGCATGCATATTACTAGATTATTAGCCATGTATTAGTGCTAATTAAGAACATATTAAGGGCTTATTCTACCTGACCTTATTCTACATCCCTAATCTTACCCAATACCTAAACCTAACAACTACCTTACAGACTATTAATAAGCAGCAAATTAAGAATGTATTGAGAGAAATGTCGTAGTTAATAGTTAACAAGTGTTACCTATTCTATAGTGTTATGATACTTTTTATGGAAAGTAATGTGTTACATTACTTTTGTGTTACATTCACGTTACTTTTTAAAGATGAGCAGGGCTTGAAGTTCTCTTTAAATAGCAAATGTAAAAGCCCTTTCACACAAAAACAAAGTGTAGTGAATAAACCTCAAGCTGAAGGAAAAGTTCACATCTGTACAGTAGAACACAGGAGAAGAAGGTTCAACACTCTTCAGCAATATATATATATATATATATATATATATATATATATATATATAAACAATGATTTGCGCTATTGTTTATCTAAAGCCATTTTTGCTTATTAGTATGGTTGAACTGGATCATCAAAGGTCAGAAACAAAGACATTAGTTCATAAAATGGGATTAGATACATTTGTGTTTTTTTAACATATTTAATTTTTGCAGGTTTGCAACATATTGCATCAGTTGTAATTTATTTTGATGAATACTAAATCTGTTTTTTGGGAGTGGAATGAATTAATACACATTCACAGCTCCAACCTGTCCTCCAACCAATACGCTCGTATAGGTCGTTTGTCCAAATCCCTGAAATACGACCCATCAGAGCGTACACTACATTTGTGCCCCTATCGGCAAAAGGTCATTTTCATATTAATGTTTTGTACTCTTTTATTTGCACTCTGGTTTGCGTTTTGTGTATCTCAGTTGGTAGATTATTGCGTTATACCTTGACATGTAATCATGCTATCATGGGTTCGACCCCAGGGAATGGACGTGCATGTAAAATGTGTATGCTCAATAAATCATAATTTAGCATGATTTCTGTGAGGGTTAGGTTTAGGGGTGGGGTTAGGTGTGGTCCTTCGAAACGAATAAGCCACCTAGTAAAAGATGTACGAAATACTGTGAGATCGGTGTAAAAAGCCCATGCATTTCATTTAAATAAACGTGTGTTTTGATTGGTAATGACGTTATATGTCATTTCATGACGACAGACACAACGCGATACTGTGTTTATTTTTACGCCCACTAGAGACCACTTTACTTTCAAACATAAATATAGGTCGTAATAAGGTGCTTGCACAAACGACCTATATGGTCGTTTTTTGTTGGAGGACAGAATCCATTCACATTTACTCTAGAACTACATCATGTTCACACAGCGCACACAACACTTCTGTACTTCCGATTTCTCAACATAGGGACAGGAGACTTGTCAGTCAATAAATGGGAAAACAAAGTAACGATGGTGCTATTTAATAAAAAAATTATAATAATAAAGTAACCAAAATATTTTCTTGTAAATTAAAAAGTAATGCTCTCTACAGCTCTTTCTGACCTATCAAAAAAGGACTACACCATCTGACCAATCACAGTAGTGAGGTCTCACGGAGAGGAGGGGTTTAGAGAGACTGATTCTTTGAACTGCTTCACATGAGGCGTTTACGAATCATTTAGAAATGAGGTCAACTTAAATCTATTTTCTGAGAAAATTAAGGTGTTTTTTGACCTTACATGCATGTAAACCTGTTTTAGGAGACTCATAAAACAATATTAGCAGCCTTTAAAATGGCATAATGGGGCACTTTAAGATGTTTATGATTTAGAATGCATGTAAAACTGGCATCTTAACATACACAGATGCTTTCCAGATAAAGTGAGCTTTAAAAGACATCTTGCAGATGTACCTGTGTTATTTGGGTATACAGGCAACACGAAATCAATACCTGTGGCACCTGATGATATATTGTAGCCTTATGAAGTGAAATTAACAGTCTGTGCAAGAAACTGAAAATTATTTACAACAATATAATGAGTCAGCATACATGGCCATATTTCTCTTGCAAAATTTCCTATTTTAGAGCAACTATAAATGTGACAACAACTGTATAATGTTGTTTTATTGATAGGTTCAAGTTGTGCATTGTTGTTTATTCAACATTAATGTAATTTTTTTCTTATATCTAATTACAGTCTCTAAATACAGAAAGTGAATGCTGACATTAAATCACAAGAATGGCTTCAAAGAGAAATCCCCTTTGAAATGGTTTACAAAGTTGCTTTTCATGACAGGACAATGAACATCCTTCAGATTTATGGACACAAATGTGAAGCTGAGAAGCTCCCAAAAGTCATCTTATTATTCAGGATGTTCTTTTAAGAAATGCTGCTCTTTGAGTGTCGTCCAAAACAAACTCTCATTGCCACGTTCATCTTATCTATCTTCTGTGTTTAGGAGTGTTGGTCACGTTGACAGACGTCGTTAAGTTACCCAGAAGACGTAGTTTCCCAGAAGGTCTCCACATGATGTGGCGCTGAATCACCAGGTTTGGTTTACTGGACTTCCTGCCATGAATCGCTCACCATATACAAAAAAAGGGCCTCCTTTGCTTCTCTCAGGCACTTTGGGATATGGATCTAACTTTGTTATGCACTTGTAGCAAGAATCCATGTTTATTAAGCCTTTGGCAGGCAGTCTCTGGCAAAAACATTCACAGCAACATAGCTCTTGTCAAGATTACAAGAGAAAAAAAAATCTATTTTATTAGTTACATAAGCATGCAAGAATTAAAGTTTAATTTCCAAAAGACAAATCTAATATCATATTCAGTGCAGACAGAGCAGATAGGGCTGATAAGAAAAGTGAAACTGGGTTTACAAAAAACTCTGAACATCATCAGCAACAAAACAAGGCATCATATAATCTGAACTCTGGAATCAGTCTTTTCAATGTGGTAGATTAACTTCAAGAGCTCCTTTTCAATGCTGTTTTGCCATAAAAAAAACAAAAAAAAACAATTAAACCATATAGACATTGATTCTACACCAGAATGCAGCCTTCAGCAGCTTTTGTAACCGCGGCTGATCCAGTGAAAGAAGCTCAAGCTCTTGATCTGCGCTTACGTGAGAGAACAGATGCTCTTCATGGCTGTCTGATATGGGAATCAAAAACAGATGAGACTGACACACATTCGGATTTCATCTGAGTAATGTATAGAGCAGACAGAGAGAAAATCAGAGTGCAGAGATCATCAACAGAACTGATGAACATAGGCTCTAGCTGCCTACAAAGACAGTATTTTAAGGTGTCATATGCGTGTTATGTTTGTGTATGTATGTATATATACAGATAGATAGATAGATAGATAGATAGATAGATAGATAGATAGATAGATAGATAGATAGATAGATAGATAGATAGATAGATACTGTAGATAGAAATAGGAAACATAAATGTAACTAAACTTATTGAAAAACATGTATCAGCTATATTAGTTATAGAGTTATTAATTAATAAATTAATTAATTAACTTATTTTCCATTGTTGTTGCCAATTGCAATACCATCTGCACCAATCATTAAAATTAAATTACAATTAAATTGTACTTTAAAGTAAAAAATTTAATTTGGCATTATTATAAAGTGAACTCTTTAAAAGTGTTAAGAAACCATCATTAACGTGTTCGTCTTTAAGGACAATTAAGTAGCCTTTTACTTCATTGGTATTATTTTATCTGCAAGTACAGTTTTTTCCCTCTTTTTTTACTTTATTTTATTTTATTTTTTTACTTTTAACATTTGAAGTACACTACACATTCAATATAATTAAGCACACCTTGTTTTTACTTTTTTTTTTTTAGGTAAGCTGTTCCAAATAGGTAATTATGTCACTGAGATCCAGTTGAGAAGTTTTGTTGAAGATTCACACAACCATTCGAGATGAACACGCACTGGATCACACAGACAAAAGTTGGCGAAATGAAAGGCTCTGCGAGAGAAAGAGGGAGGCTGCGAGTGAGTGATGCAGGCCAGCCGCAAGAAGGAATGCATCTGCCAAAGAATGACAGAAAGCGAGGGAAACGCAGAGGAGGAGACAGGGTGGAAAGAGGGAGGGAATAGAGAAGTGTGTGTGAAGCATGCATGTGTGTGTGTGGCATGGTTGTTGAATGAGAGGGCCTTGTGTAGCTGCTTCTCTGCTCTAGAGTCACTTGTCAGAGCAGAGTGTGTCTGTGAGTGTGTTCACACATGTTTGTGGGAGACAGACGACTGGCCACCGCTGCAACTGCACACCATTTCTCAAACTCAGCACAAGCCACCTTTGTATGCAGACACGTCTGAGCTTTCTGCTGTGCGATGAGAGGAATGACAGTGTGGAGAGCTCATTACATTCTCTCTCAGAGTGTGTTTCTGGTGGTCCTCCTGATCTCTCAACAGGGCAATGCCCACCCACAGTGCCTGGACTACAAGCCTCCGTTCCAGCCTCCGGAGCCCCTGCTCTTCTGCAAGGAGTACGCCAAATTCGGATGCTGCGACTTAGACAGGGATAACCAAATATCCCAGCACTTCTATCAGATCATGGACTACTTCGATCAGACTGGGTTCTTGGCCTGTGGGAAGTACATCCGCAGCATACTTTGCCAGGTGAGTCTCGGGGCAGGATGATTTAAAGGGGGGGTGAAATGCTATTTCATGCATACTGAGTTTTTTACACTGTTAAAGAGTTGGATTCCCATGCTAAACATGGACAAAGTTTCAAAAATTAAGTTGTACGTTTGAAGGAGTATTTTTGTTCCAAAAATACCTCTTCCGGTTTGTCACAAGTTTCGGAAAGTTTTTTTCGAGTATGGCTCTGTGTGACGTTAGATGGAGCAGAATTTCCTTATATTTGTCCTGAGGCACTTCTGCCGGAAGAGCGCACGCTCCCGTATAGCAGAGCACTGAGAGCACAACAGACTTCACTGATCAGAGCGAGAGCGTCGCCAAATGTCACAAAAGAAGTGTGTTTTTGGTTGCCAGGGCAAGACAACCCTGCACAGATTACCAAAAGGGAAACAGCATTAAGGGACCAGTGGATGGAGTTTATCTTTACAGAGCATCAACGGAGTTGTGCAAGTGTTTGTGTTTGTTCCCTGGATTTCGGATTGCACATCGTTTATTTCTTAAGGATGATGCAGTCCCAACTAAAAAGGGTCACGATCGCGTGTTGGAACCGCAGGCGGTGAGTAAAACTGCTTCAAATATCTCTGTGTTGTTAACTTAGCTATCGGCACGTAAGCACATCAAGTAAACAACATGCGATGTTGTCATCAAACTGCACTTTCCACATGTACAGCTTAAAAAAAAAAAAAAAAAGACGACATAAAGTGGAACTTAGTCATTTTCCAAAACCGCTAAGCAAATATATACAGTTTCAGTACATACCACATAGCATACCGCCTTTGCTGATGCTGCTCTTGTTAAATTTCAGCCTCTGGATCTGTGTCACAGCAACCTAAAAGCCTACTGGCGCTCGTGATTCTTTAGCTCCGCCCACACGTCACGCCTCTAGGCGCTCGTGTTTTTCCGGGAAAAATCGGTACAGACTATCTTTCTCTTATAAATATAATAAAAATAAAGACTTTTTGGAGTTATGAAGGATGCAGTACTACTCTATAGGTACTCAAGATTAACAGGATATTGAGTGAAAACGAGCATTTCACCCCCCCTTTAAGAAATTCTCAATTAAAATGGCTTAAATCAATGGAGAGGGCTGTTCAACTGTATTTTATTTTAAAGGCACATTCCACCTAAAAGGTCTATATCTGGTGTCCACTCCTTGTGATCGTTTATGTTAATTTATTTTGTGTTCATCCTGGTGGATGTGTCTTACATTGCTTGTGTTATAAATGCAGGTTTACCCCCCCCCCCCCCCCCAAAAAAATAACAAATAAAAATAAAATAATAATAATAATAAAAAATAAAAAATGATAAAATAATCATTTACTCACCCTCATGTTGATACAAATGTTCTGAAATATTATATTTTGAAGGATGTTGGTGAGCAAACAGTTAACGGTAACCACTGACTTCCATAGTATGAAATATTCTGAAAATACTATGGAAGTCAATGGCTACCATCAACCATTTGGTTACCAACATTTAAAAAAATATTTTATTTCGCGTCTAACAAAAGAAAGGAACTTGTGTGCATTTGGAAGAATTTGAGGGTGAGTAAATGAGGAAAGTTTTTATTTTTGGGTGAACTGTCTCTTTAACTTTAACCCAATAAATTCTATTATAATCTATTATATTTATTGATTATTTAATTATATTAATTGTATTATTAAATAAATAACATAAAATTATTAATTAAATATTCATAAATATGTGATATATTATCTTAATTATTCAGTTTGTTAGTAAATAATGAGCTTTTGTAACAGAGTGTGCCTCATTCAGCAGTGTTTATACAGACGAGGTTACATCATGTGTGAGTTATATTATTTTTGTTTTGACCATGCTTTTAGAAGGCTGGATGACTTCTGAATTTGTAATGAGCTATTTTAGTGATGATGACTTCAGTTTAAATGCAAGATATTACTAGCTTTGGTAATTTTGTGTGAATTGTACTCTTCAGTCTTAAAAATAAACCTTTAAAAAATTCAGTTTATATGTGTTTTTTTTTTTTCTGATTTGTGTCAACAAACTATACATAAAACCATACAATTCCCTTTTGGGGCCAACCAAAATGAGCATCCAAATTATAGTTACATACTAGGTTCATCATCACAACTTTAAGGCTGCCGGAATTGAACGATGATAATTTAGCATATGGTTTTGAGATTGCAGGGAGATTGTGGTTGGCGAAGGAAACACCTGATTTATTTGACTACTTAGTGGTGAAACTGAGCTCAATGATTGTTTTTGTTGGGACATTTATCCCAGATACAGGGAGCTGCTTGTGTTCCCCAACCTGCAGAGAAGCAAAATATATGCTCCCTCTCTAATTAGGCATATCGTATTCCTGAGGAAAGGTCAGGGCAGCAAAGATACTGAAGAAAGAGAGAAAGAAAGCGCAGTGAATAGGCTAAATATTCATTATGCGTCTGTTTTGAATCTGAATCATTCCTAGAGTGCTGATGCTAATATCGGCAGGTCTGGAACCTTGTGTTTTTGCTTTATAGACTTTCACCAGTAGATGGCAACAAGTGGTTGTCATCATTCAGCATTTAATATGCTGATTTATTTAGGATTAAAATTAAATAACTGAATTATTCCCTCTCCACTGATTCATTCAAAAATATGCATCCTTCCTGGATCGAAACAGGTGACTGTCTTTATGTGAAGGCAATTTAAGCCAAGTCTGTTTTATTGTCAATTCTTCCACATGCACAGTACATGCATACAGAGAATTGAAATTGAGTTACTCTCAGACTCTTGGTGCATACAGATAACACTAACAGTAGAACATTAAATACAGAAAAAATATATAAAGTGCAACTATACAAATAGCTCATGTAAAAAGAAAGCTTGGTAAAGCAGCACAAGGCGCACGGCAGATAGAGTGCAAACCAGTGAAGTAAACAAACAGTGCAGATACAATGATTGTAGTGCAAAGAGCTTATTCAATCTGTTTAAAGTGTCAAAAATCTCAGAGAGCAGTTCTTATTTAAACTGACAGAAGAGGGAGTTGAATTAGGTCAGTTAAATGCTGAATGCGGTAGTGAGCAAACCAATGCTGCACAAAGTGTCTGGTGCAGGTACCAGTGTGTAGTGGGAGCTGGGGGGGTCTGGGGGATGACTGAGGTTCAGAGGAGGTCGGGAGGGAGTACAGCTTATACCACATACTTTATAAAGAGATTATAAATGTGTGACGGTGTTCATTCAGCAGGGAGATGGTGCTGTCACAGGTCTGTATTCTCTGCCACAGGCTCCAAGTGTCTCTTCTGTCGCTGAAATGATGGACTGTCCTCCTGGAGTACTGTATCTTAGCCTCTCTGATGCTGCGGGATAGGTTGGCCATAGCTGTCCTCAGGGCCACCTAATCTTCAGCTCTGTCTGCTGCTCACTGATGTGCTGGTACAGTTCATTTAGTGCCTCACTCCCGTTGTTGTTATTGGAGCTGGGAGGAATGCATACAGCAATGAGCAGTATGGCTGTATATTCCCTCAGTAGATAGAACAGCCGGCACTTAATAATCAGAAACTCCACTAGTGGTGAGCAGTGTTTGCAGACCACAACAGCATCACGGCACAACGCGTCATTAATGTAAAAACAAAGCCCATTGACAGGTGATTTACATCCCGCAACGAGGACTCTGTCCGCTCGATAGCATGTCAGCTGATTGAGCCGAATAGCGCAGTCTGGAAAGCTGTTGCTACGCCATTTTTCCATGAACACAGAAACACAACAGTCTCTTAGAGTCCTCTGAGTTGAGCATAGTAATTGATTGTAGTCCAGTTTATTGTCCAAAGAGCATACGTTAGCCAGTACGATGGTGGGGATAGCTGGCTTGTGCGTGTTAGCTGTTAGCTGTTAGCCTAGCTCAGATACCTGTTCTGCTTGCTCTCACGCAGCTTGTGGTGCTTCCGCTGTGGATCTTGTATGGCGCCGCCATCTTGTATAACAATGAGAGTTAATGAATTGTTCACACAGTTCTGAATCATTCAGGAATATAGACGGTTTCAACGGCATCAACATAAACAAACGTTAATGCGCGTGAGCGCTTTTGTGGACCTAACTTAACTTCCGGTAGACTCCAAATAGAATCAATAACAACAGTCAAGTCCCTCTAGAGTAGATATTTTTTGATAACAAACAAAATATGTTTGCTGCGTGGATCAGGCGGACTTAATGAAAATGCTAATTCATTCTTTGCCAGCAGGAGATGTTTTAAAGCATAGACATAAAGTGCGAGAAATAGAGGTTTCCCCAGTAACAGCTGTAAACGAAGCAGAGCTGGTACGCTCTCACGCTGCTTTATCACGCATATAACATGCAAGTCTTCTTTCAGAAATACAGCGATATAAAAACACCCGTGCCTCGTTTTGATATTTAAACATAAATGTAAGGAATTATTATTATTATTAAACGTGCAGTACGTTACGTAATGTTACGTTCCTCGTGTTTATTTAACGAAGCCTTTTTGAAAATCGATCAGTTTTAAAATTGTGGCGAGTCTCCAAAAATAAATAAATGTATGGGAAACACATCCCGCAGCACAACCACCTGAGCCCAACTTCAGTTTACTCATCACCTTGGCTTTAACTGCGTTTGTAGAAGGCACTGCAGCCAGACCGATATAACACAGACCGGAAGTTAACTTAGGTCCAGGCGCGTGCGCCCGATGAAACCGTCTATACTGCAACTAAACTACTGTGTGTTGCTTAGAGAACTTTGCAGACCAAAAAATGCATATATTGAATCATTCACCCAAACAGTTCATTCAAAATCACTGATTCATTCCTGATTGCAACAGGTGACTGTCTTATGAGTGAGTCATTCAGTTGATTTGTGCAACTATTATGATTTGTTCAGGAACGTAATGCCACTACTGTGTGCTACTTGGAGATTTTGGTGGACCAAAAATATGAATAAAAGTTTGGTTGTAATTCAGAGGCTGCAGAGTATTCTTGCTCATGTTATTGCTTCAACATACAGTGGACTTTCTCTAAATGATGAATATATATATTCATATTCTCAGATACACCAGCATTTTGGACAAACCCTTGTCCTCCCTTTAAGTTTGTTTTGTGGTTTTTGAGAACCAAAACCAGACAGAAGTGCTAGAAATGTTTGTTTCAAGAGGCATTTCCTATAAAAGCTGTTAAAATAATGATTCAACAGAGACAAGTTTTAAATCTGTAAACTCATAATTGCCTAATGAGTGACAGGCACTGACATATAAGCTAATGGGATTTGATGCCCAGTGGAGTGGAGCAAATATGCTGATGAGCGAAACCCTGCAGGGACCGTCTGTTGAACAAAACACATGAGGAGTTTGTTATCAACAGATATTGTGATCTCCTACAGAGTCGGTATGGAGGACAAAAATGTACAGCACATCTGAAGAAAAGAGAGCATGGGAATGGGTGCTTTTCCCAGCATTGTTCAACACAAGTATTCACTTGGCATTGCACTCGGAAGTGTTTACTATAATCTTGCATGTGAAACAGTAGTTTAAACACACTCAATGCAACACATCAACTCACATTATATGATATCCATGAAGAAAAATAAGTCTTTTGATAGATATTTGAGCATAATATTTTGAACCATCCCCTCAGAAATCTTAAGCCTGAAAACTAAAGACAAATGTTGTAGTTTCCTTGACAAAGACACTCAGTCCTACTCATTTCAGCTCTTTTTGCAAGTTTTTTAATTTAATTTTTTTAGCTAGTGTTCCTGTAGCTCAAGTGGTAGAGCATTGTGTTGGCAAGCGCAAGGTTGGGGGTTTGATTCCCGGGAACACATGATAGGTAAAAACTGATAGCCTGAATGCACTGTAAGTCGCTTTGGATAAAAGCGTCTGCTAAATGCATATATTTATTTAATTTAAATTTATTTTTTCTCTTTGCTAACAGGATATTACATAACGTTGTGTGTTGTTTATGAAATGCTGGACTGCTTTATTCCATGTAACCCCTCTTAATAGGTCTATATTTTGTTTGAATTACAGTCAAACATAATTAGAGAGCACTGAAACATTATTAATTTACATTTTGGCCACAGTATAATGCCTGTGATGTGTTACGAGTGAGTAAGCCCATTGATCCAAGCCACTTCCAGGTCCATTATTTGTTTAATGCCATTATAGTAATCTCGGATGACTTCCAGGCCTGAGCTGGCAGTATCATTGCCAAGGCTGGCTCAGTCCTCTGATGGGTGTGGTGTTGTGGTTAAGACATAATGAGGGCTCAGTTAGTCCAAAAAGTTCAAGAGTTGCTGTATTTATAGCTCAAACGATCATCAGCTGCTGCTGGATTGAATCCTGGGATCCCGGCTGTAGAGAAGACGTGCAGAATGCCACGTTTGCCAGACTATGAGGAGGAGAAAAGCAGAAAGGCTTACACAGCAAATATGTTTCAGATTAATATGTTATGAAAGGAAAAATTGATGACGGGTCGTCGAATTATTAGAAAAATAATGCACACTCCTGGGATGTGCATTATTAGTTCAACAGCCTTATTCTTATTAATCTGCTTATAATACGGTTACCACACCTCAAGACATCGTTCAGATTAGATATTTCAAGGGATTCGTCTGGTTTTTGTACTTAAATCGCTATTGTGAGTAGGATTACTTCTTCCGCATCTCATCCAATGCCTCTTTTGCTGGTTCCAAAATGTAATTTTAAAGCTGGTAACTTGAGCCGTTGATAGCATTCTAATGCACTTATTAATTAAGTTATTAGAAAGAGAGAGAGAGAGAGAGAGAGAGAGAGAGAGAGAGAGAGAGAGAGAGAGAGAGAGAGAGAGCTTGCGGTCAAGATAGCTGCCTGGAATTATGTTTGTGCATTTCCCAGAACATAATTGCACGCCTCACAATGTTCGTCAGCCAATCAGATGATAGAAGCAAGTCTTTGTTCATGGGTCGGTCATGACAAGATGTTTTTATGGATCTATTAATTGATTAAAAATGTATAGTAAATTAAAAATGCATCTCATACACTATTAAAAATGAAGGATCTTTATTTGCTTTATCTTAATTTGTTCTTTATAGCACAACACGTGTTTTTAGTGAGTAATAAATGTTCTTCACATTAAGCAAACATGGTTCTGTTTACTGAAAGGTTCTATATACATGTCAGGTTTATCAACTTTATAATATATAAATATTAAATATATATTCACACATATCCTTTAAGGTGTGTAAGAAAAAATTCAAATTGAAGATTTAATTGAAATTAACTAATTGAATATAGTATATTTCTAAGACCTTTGTGCATGCATAAAAAAAATAAAAAAAAAATAAAAAAAGATTTTAAACTTTTTTATATAATTGACTGTCATTAACACTTTATAGCTTTAGTTATCTTTATAGTTGTCATCCTTAAAGGGATAGCTCGCCCAAAAATGAAAACTGTATCCTTTTCTCAGCATCAAATGTTCCAAACCTGTATGAATTTCTTTCTTCACATTATTTTATTAAAAACAAAATGTTGACAAACAAACAGTTTCTGACCCCCACTGACTTCAATAATAACAAACTGAGACAGATTCAGTCCAGAAGAACTGTGGCAATGTCTCCAAGATGCTTCAAGAAACCTGCAAAGCTATCTTGAAAAACAATGCACAAGTTCACCTAGCTCAAAAGATAGTTTGAGAGCATTTCAAGGTCACGTAACACTGTTGAACCAATGTCCATGCTTTGATTTGTTTGTTTCAGGAGTGCTCTCCGTACGCAGCGCATCTGTACGACGCAGAAGACGCAAACACCCCGATGCGGGAGCTTCCCGGCCTCTGCGGAAACTACTGCCAGGATTTCTGGCTCCACTGCCGTTACACCCTCAGCCTTCTGATCAATAACAACCAAACGTATGCTATCGAAGAAGACCGGAGCAAGTTCTGCAAGTATCTTGAGCTGAAAGATCCCGAGTACTGTTACCCAAACGTCCTCTCCAACGCCGAGCTCAACGCCAACCTGGGAGACGTGAAGGCGGACCCGGAGGGATGCATTCAGTTATGTCTGGAAGAAGTGGCCAATGGGCTTCGCAATCCTGTGGCGATGGTACACGCCAATGACGGCACGCACCGCTTCTTCGTGGCGGAGCAGCTGGGTTACGTGTGGACTTACCTGGCCAACGGTTCCCGGATCGACAGGCCCTTCCTGAACCTGACCAGAGCGGTTCTGACCTCACCGTGGGCCGGAGATGAGCGAGGGTTCCTCTGCATCGCACTTCACCCGCGATTCACAACGGTCAAAAAGGCCTATGTTTACTACTCAGTGTCTGTGAAGAAGCAGGAGAAGATTCGCATCAGTGAGTTTCTCGTGTCTGATTCGGATATGAATATGCTGGATCACTCCTCAGAAAGGTGAGAGAGATATCAGATATTCACATGCAAAAAAAAAAAAAAAAAAAATCAAACACTCTCAGAGAGAAACTGCCGTACATTTATATATATTCTCTATGGGAGTGTTTATTTTATTTAATTTTTTAACATTCATCAGACACTTTTATCTAAATATCTGAAGGGAAGCACACAGACAGACACACACACACACACACACACACACACACACACACACACACACATATATATATATATATATATATATATATATATATATATATATATATATATATTTATATATATAGGTATATGTCATTATATTTTTCCCTCAATTTTGATTAAAATGTTCAAATGTTTTTTGAACGAAGAAGGTTATTATTATTATTTTTTTTTTCAGAAGGTTTTTTTTTCTTTTTTTTTTCTCATCAGAATGATACAAACATGATAAAGATTTTTAAACTTGCTATGTGAAAAAAAAAAAAAAACATTCACATCATTCAAAAAGGTTAAATGGTCCTTCCATAAATATAATTTAAATTAATAAAAAATTATTATTTGTAGAAAAGGTTTAAAAATAGTTATATACCATTTTTTTTATCATGTTTTGTTTTTGTTTGTGTGGGGACAACAGAGCTGATCCTCCCTATACACAAAGCACACAAGCTGCGCAGGGTCCCCGAAACACCAGGGGGCCTCTTCGTCCTCAAAGATGATTTCATATTAGTTTCGTTTTTGAATTTGGCAAGCGGTTATGAAAACTTGTGCGGTCACTCTTTCTACAAAAAATCAGTCAAACCACTGTTTCTCAAGCTTTTCCACAGACAGAATCTGATTCATTTGTTCATAACCACTCATACCAACTCCGCTGTTCTGCTTAGGGCCACAGAAGTCTAGAATTAACCCTGCGGATGACAATCACAGTCAACAAAGCAGAACCACAAACCATAAACTTCCTCTGCATAAACTAACCCTGTGCACACAGATCTTTTAGGCTTCATTTTACATTTCTAGTCTCCTGCTACAAAGTTACATGCAGGTGAGTTTGATCAAGGTTGGAGCAAAACTCTGTGGGAAAATGGTTTAGTTCAAAGCTGCTGGAATGGATGCATTATTTAATTACTCATGCACAGATTCTTAAATGCAAGACTTTCTCTTAGATGTGTGATTTTCACCCTTTTTTATCAGTCTGTGAAATAGTAGTACTATTGATGCTTATTCTGGTTCCCAGGACACTTCTAGAAGTTGAAGAGCCTGCATCAAACCACAACGGAGGTCAACTACTGTTTGGGTCGGATGGATATCTGTACATATTCATAGGAGACGGGGGCAAAGCGGGAGACCCTTTTGGAAAGTTTGGGAATTCTCAAAACAAGTGAGTCGTCTTTATTTATCTTTATTTGACACCCTTGCCTATATAAAAAAAAAAAAAAAAAAAAAAAACATAGACCCATGATTACCTCACTCTCAAGCCATCCTTGGTGCATTTGACTTTCTTCTTTCAGATGAATCCAATCGGAGAAATATGGCTCTACTAAGATTTATAATCACATTATCATGTATGTTAACTATGGAAGCTTGTTTATGCTGCAGAAAAATGTAACATAAAAAAGGTAATTGTGACTTTTTAATCTCTAAGTTTTGACACAGAAAAAGTCTTAAACTGAATTTCGAGTTCAATTTCTTTTCATCAGAATTATGAGAAACAAAGTTGCAAATACCTTTATTTATTTATTTTCTGTGGTGAAAATGTGTGTGTGTGTGTGTGCATGTGCGTGTGTGTGTGTGTGTGTGAGTGTGTGTGTGTGACATGTGTGAGTGTGTGTGTGTGTATGTATGTGTGTGTGTGTGTGTGTGTGTGTGTGTGTGTGTGCGTGCGTGTGTGTGTGTGTGTGTGTGTGTGTGCGTTAGTAAAAAATAACATTTTGACTATAAATGGACAAAAATCTCTTCTTGTTGCATTCTACAGAAAAAATAATGTAAATTCAGGTCTTGAAGGGGTAGTACACATAAAAAAAAGAGTATTTACTCACCCTGATTTACTCACCTCACTTTATTCTTTCTTCCGTAGAACACAAAGAAATGCATTTGTGTGGATGATTTGGCTGCTCTTTTCCATACTCGTGTTGTCAAGCTTCAAATATTACAAGAAAAGTACCATAAAATAGTCTGAAATCTACAGTTCTCTTTAGTCAGACAGACACACGGCCTCACAATATTAGCCTTGGCTCTGCTTTCTCCGCGTGACATAAGAATGGTGAATATACTACTCTCAGAGCTTCACAAGCACACAGCGTGTCTTTCCTCCTCACAGAGCGAGCTGTCAGAGCCACAGAAGTCCTGAGTCCTGCTGCTGATGACCAATAGAGAAGCACACTACATGACACTACATGTTGAATGTGGAGGTTCAGTCGCATCGCATTATTCAGAAGTTACTCGTGGTCTTCTGTGCAACACACAGTACTCTTGCAGCCTTATATCAACATGATCAGCAAACTTTTAATTACAAATTAAACGGGCACTTAGACCAGTTGCTTTGAATGTCTGTCAGTACATAGTTACTTCTGAATGCCCATAAATAAATCAGGATGCTTTACAGAATGGTGTCGTTACGAGAAGAGGTTATCTTGCCGGTTTAAGTGTATTCTCATTTAGTATTTAAATATGGTTATGTAGTTTTATTTTATTATTATTATTATTTTTATTTATTTATTTATTTATTTATTTATTTATTTTTATTTAAAGCTCTAGGTTTGCTTTGTTTGTTTGTACAGTTTGGCCAAAATGTTTTTGATTATGTGTCAATATGACTATAAAATAATAATAATAATAATAATAATAATAATAATAATAATAATAATAATAATAATAATAATAAATAAATAAATAAAATAGGAAATTTTACTGTTGTAATTCCACTGTAAAATAACAAACTGAGTATTTAAGAAAACAAAAACAACAATAATAATAAAATGCTGCAGTGCATTAAATTGCCTTTGCGTTTTGATGAATGCACAGAGCCATATCACGATTTTGACCAATTATGCAATATTAATTATTATTATTATTATTATTATTATTATTATTATTAATGATTTGAGTTTTAGTTAACTGCATTAACCCTGGTCTGAACTTGATTTTATTTTTTTCCGCTTCTGTTGTTCTACAAGATCTTTTAAATGTGTAAATCAGATAAAAACAACAACAACAACAAAAGCTTGAATAAAGGACTGATCTCAGCTGGAATAGCTGCAGCTCTTTTCACGAGAGGGAAAATGAGTAAAGAGTAAAGAGGCCCTTCATTGATGTTCAAACTCAATATTGACACAGGGCATTGTGGGTAATGTGAGTAAGAAAGGATGCGGTTGAGTGAGAGAAAGCAGAGCAGGTTTAAACTATGCTCTCATGAGTGCAATCCTAAAGACAAATTATTCGTATTATTTTAATGTCATGCAAACTTTTTTATAAACCCCAAAAACCACATCTTTGTGTAAAAACAAACCCTGGTGTTTTACAGGTCCACTCTTCTGGGCAAGGTCCTGCGGATCGATGTGGACAACAATGACTACGGCGCCCCCTACAGCGTCCCATCAGACAACCCTTTCGTGGGAGAGACGGATGCGAGGCCAGAGATCTACGCCTACGGTGTGAGGAACATGTGGAGGTGCTCCATCGACAGGGGCGATCCGGTCAGCGGTCAGGGCCACGGCAGAATGCTCTGTGGAGACGTCGGTCAGAATAAATACGAGGAAGTGGATCTCATCCAAAAAGGAGGGAACTACGGATGGAGGGCAAAGGAGGGCTTCTCATGTTACGACAAAAAACTCTGTGCCAACTCATCACTCAGTGAGCAAGACTTTCACATTTGGATATTTATGTTTAGCGTAGGTTGATTTGGGAACCAGGGTCCAGATTGAAGAGTAAAGTTAATTACTATATACTTCTTATATTGTTTAATTCGTTCATGGAGTAGTTCTCCTAAAAAAAAACAAAAAACAATTCCAGTTAGGATGCAGATGAGTTTATTTCTTCATCAGATTTGTAGAAATGTAGCATTGCACCAGTGTCTCATCAATGGATGCTCTGCAGTGAATGGGTGCCGTCAGAATGAGAGTCTGATAAAAACATCACAATAATCCACAGCACTCCAGTCCATCAGTGAACATCTGGAGAAGACAAAAGATGAAACACATCCAGCATTAAGATGTGATAACTTTAAACCATTGCTTCTGTATATAATATGAGTCCATAATCCATAATTTCATCTCCTGTCACATCAAAATCCTCCCCATATTTGTTTTGGACCATAAACAGAGGCAAGTGTCTCTCCTGTTTCAGATACTGGTGTCATAGAAGTTTTGTAGTTTTGTAGAAGTTGAAGTATCAACTCAAGATTTTTACTCAAGTAAAAGTGTAAAAGTACTGGTTTTTAATCATATTTATATCATAGTTATATCATCAAATTAGACCAAAGTTAACCTTTCTTAGGAAGAAGACTTTCATGAATTCAGCCCCAGTTTTCACACACTGCTGTTGTTTCATGTGGGATTTGAAGAGTGGGAGTAAACATTTAAACTTTTTTTTTTTCCTTCACTTTTTCCCAAAGATGATATGCTTCCGATTTTTGCCTACCCACATAAAATCGGCAAGTCTGTCACTGGCGGCTACATCTACAGAGGATGCCAGATGCCCAATCTGAACGGCCTGTACGTCTTTGGGGATTTCATGAGCGGGTACGTGTGTATTCTCTACTTTATGGACCTTCCTTGATGAATTACTATTAAAATGCTAAACAAGAATACACTGCAAAAAAAAAAAAAAAAAAACATATTCTGTCTTTGTACCCAACATTTTCACATTGGATTGAACGCATTACTTGCAGTCTTTGTAATTAATTGTACAATTTACTCGCAATTTCTTAGAGAAAAATGTTTCTACACTATTTGTTTTTTATTTCAGTGTTTCAACACAAGATGAATGCATGTTTACAGTACTTTCCTGTAATGACTGCTTTATATGAACTGATTAAATCACACTCCTCTGGTTCTGTGCATCGCAGGCGACTGATGTCCCTAAAGGAGAACCCAGACACTGGAAAGTGGAGCTATAAGGAGATCTGCATGGGCGCTGACAAAACCTGCAGCTTCCCTAAACTAATAAACAGCTACTACAAGTACATCATATCATTTGGTGAAGATGAGGCAGGTAACATGAGAGCAGCTCTGTGTTCGACTGCTGCTTGTAAACGTCTTTATATTGTTCTTCAGTGAAACACACTCGTCTCTGTCGTCTGTGTTTCAGGAGAGCTGTACTTCCTCGCGACCGGAGCGGCCAGCGCCACGGCCCGAGCTGGAGTCGTGTATAAGATAGTGGATCCCTCCAGGTACACATTTACACTTTTATTCAGAAAGGGCACAGGAAATTGTTCAGAAGTGACAGTAAAGGCATTTATAATGTTACAGAAGAGTCCCATGTCAAATAAATACATGACTTTCTATTTATCAAAGTATCAATTTCCACAAAAATATCAGGCAGCACAACACTGATAATAATTAACTCTTTAGGAGGGCTCCTCCGGGAAAGTGCAGCTTCAAGCCCACTCCTGTCAACATAAAGGGCAAACTGATTCATTTCAGTCCTAAAGAAGGTAAGAGAGCCATAGCTTTATCCCACTGGAGGTGTGTGTCTTGAGTAGGGCTGTATGATTAATGCACTGTTATATGGTTTAGTGTGATTATTAAACTGCAACGGCTGTGATTTTATTAAATAAACATGTGGTGCGTGTTTCAGAGTGTGTTCATTACAGTACACATGAGCATCTCATGATCCGGTGTTTTCAGCATCTCTGCATCTGATCTGAGTCTGAGCTGCTTTAATGTGTGTTTGGGAACACAAAAAGAAGAATAAGAATATTTAAAAATTGAGAAATTAAGACAGCCATTACATTAGTATTATAATTGTGATATTGTATATACAATTAAATTATCATTATTATATTTTCTTTTTCATAAACACTTATTTTTAATAAAAATAAAACATTTTCAGTGATATATTACAATAGCAATATTTATTTTGCTTTTTAGTTTTTTTTTATATATATATTTTTGTTTAGTGTAAGTAGCAATAATAATGATATAATACAATTATCATTATTATTATATAAGGTTATTATTTATTAATTGTGGTAATAATAATAATAATAATAATAATAATAATAATAATAATAATAATAATAATAATGTATTTAATTAATTAATAATCAAATGTTACAACAACGATAATAATTTAATTAATTAATTTTATTAAATGTTACATAATAATAATAATAATAATAATAATAATAATAATAATAA
The DNA here is from genome assembly GCF_003368295.1 of Carassius auratus. Lineage (NCBI taxonomy): Eukaryota > Metazoa > Chordata > Actinopteri > Cypriniformes > Cyprinidae > Carassius > Carassius auratus. The sequence continues at coordinate 21,723,466 of NC_039285.1, forward strand.
TAATAATAATAATAAAGAAATATTATTGTTATTATTATTATTAATATTATGTAACATTTTATTATTTTATAAACATATTAATGTAGAATCACAAAATTTGGGCCAAACTGTGCAGCCATACAAACAAGCACAGCAAACCTTTAATTGTTTTTTTTTAATTACATTCAAAACCACTATTTCAGACAGAATTGGATTTTTCTCCATAACGGTCTAGCTCTAGTCTTGGGGTGCTCTGTTAAAGTGTTTGTAGTTTTTGACACCATCTTTTTGTTTCACAGAGTATGTAATTAACAAAAAGCCCTCAACGACTGCCATTCCCAAACCAAAACCCACCAAACCCAGTGTGACCCCACGACCTCGAGTACAGCACACGACGCCCCGCCGGGTTCCTCCAGCGACCACCGGACACCCGTCTACACCACATCCACGTGCTCTCAGCACCAGACCTCCGTCCCTGACCACCCCCAGACCCCCATACTGGACAACATCACCCAAAACCACCACAAAGACCCAAACCGGCAGACCGGGCAAGCGAGGCCGAGGCAAACCCCGGAGGAAAGGGGAGCGGAGGGGTCGACCTCGAGCCGGGACGGTGAGGCTGGTCAGCGCAGACGGACAGAAGGACCGCGGCCGTGTGGAGATCTTCGCACGGGGCGAATGGGGCACGGTGTGTGACGATATGTTTAACATACAGGCTGCGGCGGTGGTCTGCAGACAGATGGGGTTCGCTGTAGCTCTGCGGGTGGCGAAGAGAGCCGAGCTCGGGGCGGGAGACATCGCAGTCAGAATCCTGCTGGACGACGTGGAGTGTGAAGGAACCGAGCGAACTCTGCTGCACTGCAAACACCCCAAACTGGGCAAAAACAACTGCTCTCACGACGAGGATGTAGGGGTGGTCTGTGGCCATTATGAGCATGCAGTGGAGTGAGAGGTCATGATGCCACATGCATGCAGACCAAAAATACATCTGCTGTTTACAGACAGAAGAAATAAAACATGACCAATTATAAAATTATGTGAACTTTAAATGCCCCTATCAAAACCAAAAGAGAATCTGAAATTTTTACATTTTGAATGTAGACAAATTATATATATATAAATCCAGACTGACGCAAGAGTTTACTATTCTAGAACAAAAATATGATTACAGTAACTGCATTCACAAATAATACTAATCAATCAGTCGTATTCACACTGAACTGTGCACTATTTACACTGCGCTGTGAGCTGTTGATCATCTCACACAACCGAGACACTGCATTAACTGTTTTTCTTCATATATATGTCCCTGGAGCACAGTCTTCAGTCTCTGGGGGATATTTGTAGCAATAGCCAAAAAATACATTGTATAGGTCAAAATTATTGATTTTTCTTTTATGCCAAAAATCATTAGGATATTAAGTAAACTTCCTACCGTAAATATATATAAAAACTAAATTTTTTATTAGTAATATGCATTGCTAAGAACTTGATTTGGACAACTGTAAAGGCGATTTCCTCAATATTTTAAATTACGTATTTAATTTTTTGCACCTTCAGATTGCAGATTTTCAAATAGTTGTGTCTCGGTCAGATATTGTCCTCCTCACAAACCATATATCAATGGAGAGATTATTATAGACTGTTTTTGTGGTCCAGGGCTACATATGAGGTGATGGTGAAATTCAAACAATAATTGATTAAAGTATATCCTTCTAGCAATCATGAGATCAAGGTCTTTCCAGACTGTCTTTTTCAAACATATTTCAGGTTATTGCTGTGTAAATTTGGCACTTTTGTTGCACATATACATTTCTTGTACAATTGCAAATGATGATTGTTTTTAAACACAAATGCTGGACATTCTTTGTTATATTGTAATAATTAAAAATGTAAATAAATTGTTTGCATAATCATGTGGTGAAGATGACAGAGATATATTCTGATGATGGTTATATAATAGACCAATCACACACGTTTTGTGTCAATCGACTCGATGTGTATAAAAATACACATTTTTAGAGCAAACCACTGACCTGTATTCTACTTTTTTTTAATTAAATTATTATTATTATTATTATTATTATTATTATTATTATTATTATTATTATTATTATTATTATTATTATTATTATTTTGTCATAAGTATGTTTGGTGCATAAGAAACAAATGGAGAAAAAAACGTTTGTGAAAAATAAATTATATATAATATATATATATATATATATATATATATATATATATATATATATATATATATATATATATATATATATATATATATATATATATATATATAATTATTTTTTTATTTTTTTCATATTTTCTGTGTAGAGGACTAAGTTAATAATTAAATAATACATGTTTAGGCAAAAACAAAGTTTTATTTTTAACTAATCGGTTTTTAGGTTTCAGGCTATTTTAGTCAAACTTTGTACAAATATGATTCTCAGCTATGTTTTACAATATATAACAGAATGATTTATGCAACATGTGCAGAAATGTCCATAAATTGGTATTCCTATTCTATACATTGCATTTAATATGTATATTATATTAATATGTGTTCATGGGGCAAACCATAACAAAAATAAAAAGAAGTGTAATAATTGGAGAAATAACTTTTCATAAGAATATCTGATAATAGGAACATTGATCTATAATTTCCGCCCAAATACCTGATTAACATGCCATTTGTCATGGTGTCCTCTACATATTCAGATCTTAAACCCCTTTAAGATATTTCAGAGAATGTTTTAATTTTTATTTATTTATTTATTTATTTTTTTAATTATTTTTTTTTCACGACAAACAATTGGAAAAGTAGCCAGATTTAAATGATAATTACAAAACATTTATAATGTTCCCCTAAGAATGCTAAATTTGATTAAACAACTCTGACTGCAATCACTCACAGAACCATTTTGAGGGTAATTAGCAACACACACATATATATATATATATATATATATATATATATATATATATATATATATATATATATATATATATATATAAATCTGAGCTAATGTGTGATTTTATTAAATAATTAAATAAGGAGGGACAGCATGACTGATGGTTTTAACACTAGCTTTCCCATTACTGATACAGTTTTATAAAAATAAATAAATAAATATATTTTATTTTATTTTTAGAAAAATATACAGTCTATGATTGTAACACACGGCAAATATCAAAGACAAGTCTTAGTAACGGCTGAAATAAAATGACAACATGCATCATTTAACATAACAAAATAAATAACAACAACAGCACGATATAACAGGTTGTATGTGTAATATTGTGTTCTTAGACATTTCTGCCAAATGAAGAAAATCTTCCAAGCCGTGCTCGTGACCCGGAAGTGACGTCAGTTACAAGCTCGCTCTTCCTCTCTGCTAATTTTAGTTTCATTACCGGCAGCTCCTCGGTTAGACGGCTGAATGTGCTGATAAATACCTATATATGTTTTTTGTAACCTAATCATTTAAATAAAGACACATTTTTGGGGGAAGAGATGGAGTTCAGACAGCGTAAGTCACGTACCGTTACTTGATTGTATTAGCTTTAACTGTGAGCGAATGACTTGATCTCATTTGCCATATAAAGACGCATATTTCATAATCAGCTGAATATGATGTGGTCGGTTGTGTGCTTGTCTGGTTATTAAACAAGCGTGTGTGCTCACAGAATTAAACGTGTATTTATTCCTGCTCTGTTTTCTCTTTCTACCGTCGCAGTTATTAGCTTGTTTACACACGTTTAGTAGATCAGAACATGACGTCATCCCTCAGATAAGCGGAAATCATCAAAAGAGATGATGTCTGTCTGCTACAGTGATCCGGATGATATCTGAGTTATGATGTGATTCTTGTGTTTTAGAGCCGGAGGTCAGGATGCGAGGGCCCCTGATGGACCCCAGGGACCCTGGTCTGTTATTCGAGGACACTAGCGCTGGAGGGAACAGACACAAGCCCAGCGGTGTGGGGAAAGGCCCTGATGTGTGTCCGGGACAGGCTTTGCTCTCGGACCCCATGTCTAACCTGGCCTTGGTCTACGGCAGCAGCCTGGCCTCGCACGGCAAAGAGATGATGGACAAGAACGTACGTCAGGCTCCACACCGTTGTGTTTGTTGTGGTGCAGAAGAGCACGTCTGGGTTGTTTCTCCAGAACCGCAGGCTTGATTCTGTATTTCGGTGAACTATGTTATTAAATGACTTGTTTGTCTTTTGGTTCACAGCTGGATCGGTTCATCCCCATCTCCAAGCTGAAGTATTATTTTGCGGTGGACACTGTGTATGTGAGCAAGAAGCTCGGGCTGCTGGTGTTTCCCTACATGCATGACGTAAGAGCACACTTACAGACTAGTGCACAACACAATGGAAATCTTTTCTAACAAGTCTTTATTATTAACACTTTTTATAGATTTAAAGCTGCTCTTTTTAACTTTTAATTCAACAAATAGTTCTGTAAAAAATATCACAGATTCTAAACAAATATGAAGTGGGTCAGAACTGTTTTCAACATTATATTATTATAATAATTCATCATATTTTCATGATTTCTGAAGATCATGTGACACTGAAGACTGGAGAAATGATGCTGAAAATACAGCGGAGCATCACAGAAATAAATTATATTTGAGACTATATTAAAATGGAAAACCATTATTATAAATTGCAATTATATTTCACAATATTGCTGTTTTTTTCTGTATTTCTGATCAAATAAAAAGTTACAAATCCTTCTGCTCTTAAACTTTTTGAGCAGCAGTGTATCTCTCATGTCAAGTTCCTTTGACTAAATATTGTATTTTTATAGTAGTGCCAGAAAAAAAGTTTTTTATGTTTACATGGATGTCACCTGAATGTATTTTAGATTTTTTTGTCTTGTGTCACATGAAAATGTTTTACATAGTGATTTAAAATTCTGTGGATTATGATGCTGACTTTGTGTTTGCAATGGTATTGATACAAATCATCTTTTATTTTTCAAACCCTTCATTTGTTTTCTGTCCTGGAACTCAAAAAGGAGAGGTTCTGAAGACTATTGTGACCACATTCTCTCAATCTCAGAAAATGCTGCGTAAAAGTCATATGAACTCTTCTTGATTGATTGATTTGTGAATGAATGTCTGTGTGATGTACTGCTCTCTGTAGAACTGGGAGGTGAATTATCAGCAGGACACTCCAGTCGCCCCGCGCTTTGATATCAACGCCCCCGATCTCTACATCCCCGGTACGACTCCAAATCATATGCTTTGCACAGTTTAAAAATGCTGTTATTGCATATCGATGGGAAAGCGTGCAGTCGTGGAGATGTTTATTACATGCATGCACATGTGTTTGTCTGGTTCTGACTCCGCAGTGATGGGCTTCATTACGTATATCCTGGTAGCAGGACTGGCTCTGGGCACACAGAACCGGTAAGATTCATCACACAGCCTTATTCTAGCTGGGAAATATCTGCCCTTTGGCTCTGTGAAGCTTCGTTTGACAGATTTATTGTAACGTCCAGGAACTGTGTTTTAATGATGCATGAGTTTCGGGGGAAAAGGGGAAATGCTGAGACTTCCTGCAATTGCCCTGACTGCTCTTGACCTTACTGTTCTCTGTTTTTGCTGTTTTGTCTGATGTTCTTGTTTGCAGGTTTTCTCCGGAGATCTTGGGCATTCAGGCCAGCTCGGCGCTGGTGTGGCTCATCATTGAGGTTTTGGCTGTTCTTCTCAGTCTGTATCTGGTGGCGGTTAACACTGACCTCACCACCATCGACCTGGTGGCCTTTTCTGGATACAAATACGTCGGGTAAGGCTATTAGTTATTTGCTTTTTACGGCAACATCAGAATTCTTTAATACGCCATGTTCAAACTGATTCTGTAGGTGGTGCTATTGAGCAGTCTTTTAGATGTTATTTTATTTGTTAACCAAAAATAAAGTGCTATGTGTTATTTATGACTATTCTAGTCATTCAAATATTACTATAGTTTCATTCATAATCCATTTCCAATGTTAAATCACTGTATAATTTCATAGCAGTCTTACTGTCATCCTAGTTTACTCTAAACTGCATTAATTGTTAGTTGTCTGCTTTTAAAGGTATTCAAACCAAGTCCTTGCCTGGAAAAAGCTTATAGACGTTGAATGTTTGAGAAATTAATTTCATACAATGTCTATTATCTTCAAATCCATGACATCTGTGTGAGTTCTTGGTGTGTTTGTTTTCTCAGGATGTTTTTGGGAGTGTTAGCAGGACTTCTGTTCGGCCGGACGGGGTATTACCTCTCGCTGCTCTGGTGCTGTGTATCTATATTTGTTTTTACGGTGCGTATTAAGAGATACAGAGCTGTCCATTTCATAGCAAATATCAAATGTGATCTTCATTTGGCTGTTCATACTGCCAGTGGACATGCAAGTGTTGTTTTATTCAAACTCTGTGATTTGACTGTGCATCACACACTACGAATGCTCAAAGAATTAGCTGTTTATGGATCTCTCTTTATTATTATTTATATGTGAATATAACAGCCTGGTGAAAGTAGAGACATTTCCAAAATAATAATTATTATTATTAATAATAATATTTTAAATGAAGTTACACTTTTTCATCAAGCACGCATGCAGTTGGTCAAAAGTGATAGTAAATACATATATAATGTTACAAAAGAGCTTTTTCTATTCATCAAAGAATCCTGATAAAAAAAGAATGCATTGCGGTTTCCACAAAAAAAATATATATATATATTGTGCAGCACAGCTGTTTTCAACATTGATAATAATCAGAAATGTTTCTTGAGCTGCAAATCAGCGTATTAAAGTGATTTCTGAAGATCATGTGACACTGAAGACTGGAGAAATGATGCTGAAAATACAGCTGCACATCACAGAAATAAATTACATTTGAACAATATATTTACATAGAAAACATTTTGCATTGTAGTATTGCACACTATTACAGTTCTTTGCATTGTAATAACATTGACTGCAGCCGCACATGTATTGAATATTAACTTAGCATTCCAGCACATGTTTGAGTGTCTAAATAGTACAGCAGATTTCAGTTTGAATCTCATTTAGGATCTGATCTCGAGATGTGAAGCAGCTTCTTTCTGTTCCAGATTCGCACAATGCGGTTAAAGATCCTGTCTGAAGCGGCTGCAGAGGGGCGGTTAGTGCGAGGAGCCAAAAACCAGCTGCGGATGTACCTGACCATGGCCATCGCTGCAGCGCAGCCCGTCTTCATGTACTGGCTGACCTTCCATCTGGTCAGATAAGAGCCGCTGATGACATAGAGGAGCAGCTGTGTTGTTTCAAGCAGCCACAAACGACTGTAGAGACATGAGCCTATTTGCACACACACGTAATAAACCAATGGACACACATTGTGCAGCTTCACAGCACAGTACCAGTTACCTGAACTGTAATTGCCCAGAGTTCTTTTGTATGTCTTTGGTTTGTACATTTCTAGGAGCTTCTGTTGGCTTTTGATTTGTATAATGTACAGTGTAATTGTATTGTATAATTTTTTTTTTTTTTTTATGTAAAACTGTGATTATGTTTGCAGTCGAAGGCCGTTGTCTAGATGCTGTGGCTTGAGAAACATCAGTCTCCTCTCCTGCCATGAATGTGACTTTTAGACGGCCCCAAACCGATGAAACTGGCTTCATATGATGTCTGTGGTGTTTGCACGTTGATTTCTTTTAAAACAGTAAAGCGCTTCGTCCATGTTGGCATGCTAACAGACAGATAAAGATACAGTCTTAAGGTTAGACGGCTTTCATGACTCATTTTTGTTTTTGTTTTAATCAAATTACCTCACATTTCAGGGTCAATTACAGTTTTACTCTTTCATAATTTGTATACAAAATAAACGGATGTTCCCAAAAGTTTTGAATGCAAGGCTAGTTTGTAATATTACTGTGAGTTGCTATTATATAAGTTATTTTAATAATAAATAATAGTGGATATAATATGTTGTTGTAATCAGTTTAAGCATATTATCGCACTAATCTACCAACTCCGTTTAATATGCCTTATAATGTTGCATCACAGCAGCACAAGGGTTTGTAAAACTAATATTAGCATTATGTTACTGTAAGTGAAGACCGAGACGAGAAAGAGGTGAAGAAGGACATCCATTTTAAGTCGGTAAATGTTTGCAAATTATAAAAAAAAAAAAACTTACATTTTGAAATAATTTCTTTCTTTAAAACATTTTATTGATAATGTCATTAGTTTGGTAAAGGATTAACAATGCTGGATAAAAAGTAATGTGGAATTGTGTCTATGTTTGTGGATTTTTATCTTGCTAAACTGAGCAAAAATATTGCTTTAAAACTGAAAGAAAACGGAACAACAGATAAGACTTTAAAACTGCACAACATTTTTCAGAGGCACAGGGGCACAGGGACATTCCCAGAGTGCTTTGTCAGTATTCAGATATCTGTTAAAATCACATCGCGCCACAGACTAAACAGTATAATCTCTTAGCAAAACTGTGTCAGGACTTGACGCAATATCAGATATCAGACCCATATGCTTTATGTTTGTTCCCTTTCAGTTGGTACTCTCGATGTCACGTTGGATGACCGACAAATTGCGATATCAGTTAACTAAAACCAATCTACTTAGAGGGTAAACTAAATGAGCCAACATCGTTTTGCTCAATCCAGTGTCTTCAAGTGACTACAAGTTTACTCACTCTTGGAAGCTTTTGGTGTTGGCAGTATGATGCTTACATGGGTGCGTCTTTGTAAAGATGACGTTTCACCCGTGCATTTCTGGATGCGGTCGTCACCTGGCTGAGATTGATGATCACAATTGCTGCCTCATGTGTCTGGGTATTAAACACACTGACATGGTATTCACAAATGAGTCATGTTCCCATTGTGGGAAGATGACCATCTCGGAGCTACGAACCAGGCTGTATTTCCTCCAGAGCGGTGGAGCACTGTTGCCTCTGCCACGATGTAGTGCTCGTCCTGGCAGCTGCAAGATGAGGACTATTTCAAGCAGTAACACGAGTGGGAACAAACCCTCGGGCTCTATAGGGAAGAGTCGGCTGTGCTGCCGCCCTCCAGGATGGTGGCAATGCCTGAATTGGATCCAGGGATGACAGCTATGCTCCACAGAGAAGGTATGGTTCATGTGGATCCTGATCCTTCCAGGCTGCATGATTATCTTCTCGGGGTGGCCCGCACAGGTTTCCAGCGCCCTGCCCTAGTCCCTTTTTTTCCCGGAAGTGCATAATGAGCTCACCAGGTCATTGACGGCACCTTTTACTACTAGAAACCATCCGGTCGGCTCCTCCTCCTTCACCACCCTCGAAGGTGGTGTAGTGAGGTGGTACATGAGGTTCCCCAATGTGGAGCAGTCGGTTGCGATGCAGTTGTGTCCTAATATCGCCTCCAGCTGGCAGGGCAAACCGTGCCTCCCCTCCGGAGTCTGTAGGTAGTTGTCTGGCCTGTCCGGCGATGCTTATAAGGCCTGTGGAGAAGCTGCCTCAGCCTTACACACTACGGCATTACTGCAGGTGCACAAGGCCAAGGTACTGAAGGACCTGCACAAGGGTGGTCATGACCCAGAAGTTCTCAGAGAAATCCATACTGCTACTGACCTCACGCTATGAGCAACGAAGGTCACTGCAGAGTCTCTGAGTTGTGCAATGTCCACTATGGCGGTCCAGGAGCACCAAAAGAGGCTGTGTCTGGTCTATATGAGGGATGCCGACAAAGTTTGGTGTCTTAATGCCGCTGTGTCCCAGACTGGCCTCGTCAGTGATACGGTCAAGAGCCTGGCCCAACAGCTCTCGTCTGCACAGAAGCAGACTGAGTAGGATACCCTCCCCTGGTGGGCAGCTGCTGCCTCTACCCATCCACCGTCCGCAGCACCACAGATTGCCCCTCGCCGAGGGAAGCCCCCTGTATATTCTATAGCCTTCGTGTGGAGCAGGTGTTCTCCTGTGTTCTCACCTCAAATGGGTAGTGGCACTGAGAGGCCTCGGTTGGTGTAGCCTTGCTAAAACCACTCCAGGGTGTCCGTATCATAGACCCTGTCGAGCTCCTCCATCCCCTCAGCAACCAGACATGGCAGAGCGTCCAGCACCAGGCCTTCACTTACTGAATCCTTGAGAACCGGTAGAAGGCAGGGTTCCATATGTGAGAACTAAGTGAATCCCATATGTGTAAAGTCTACAGTATAGCCTCAGAGCCCTTGTTTCCCCAGCAGCCATTTCCAAGAAGGTTACAACACCTCCAATATTCCATATGCACCTAAATGGATGTTCATATATGTATTTGCCCCCGAGACCTCCTTCAGGAAGGATGGGGCTCCAAGTGGAATGGGTACGTTTTCCCGGTGTTATCCAATCTCACTGAGTGGGTAGTTCTTCGACAATGGTGAATGGAACTTCTTGTTGCAAGCCCTGGCCTACACCAAAAAGTGGCACAGGTGGCTTGCACAGTGCACTGGAAGCCATGTCGCTTTGGTAGAAATCGTAATTTGTCGATCAACTGACGTAAGGTAGAGAGTGACCAACTGAAAGGGAACGTCTCGGTTACATATACTAACCACCGTACTCTGAAGGAGGGAACGGAGACATCACGTCCTGTCACCACAGGTGCTGTACCACCACTGAGCTGCCAGGTCACCGGCTCGGCTCCTCAGCGAAAACTTAGTATGCATTGCATCTGCTGCCTTCTTATACTCATCCTTTTATCAGCTTGATGCAATAATTGCATGCTAATGTGTATTGGCACGTTTAATTTACACTCGAAGTAGATTGGTCTATCAAAGCTACATCCCAATTCGTCGGTCATCCAACGTGACGTCTCCGCTGCCTTCTTCATGGAATGAAGGTTGCATAACCGAGACATTATTTACGCTAATAGTTACACTTTAGTGACATTTTAGCTATCACAAAGTGCTGATTGTCTTTGGTTATTATAATACAAAACAACACAGTTCGAATACACGTTAAATTCATTACCATGTTATACTTTAATGCTATCAGAATAGCATGCAGTTTTTTTTTTTTTTTTTTTGGTGTGGCATCAAAACTTAGCTTCTGTTTTCTGTTCTCCTTTTGGGCTTAAACTGATGATACAACTAAGGTCTTTACATTTATTTTGAAAGAGGAAGCTTGTAATCTTGGAAGGGGGCATAACATTTCCAATGAATGCTTGCGGTGTTCTGGCAATAACAATGCACTGGGTCAGTTGGCCAATCAGAGCAGACTGTGCTTGTCAGAAGGAAGGACTTTGTAATAAACAATGCATTTAAGAGAGGCAGGGCATAGAGGAATTACAGTAATGTACAGTGTTAGAAAAATAAGGTTTGATTAGTTTGATTAATTTTGAGTGTAAATACTGGGTACCTCTTGGGCTAGTTTAGAACATGCATCCACAATTACGGGAAAGACTCCTGACTTGACAGTTGTCCAGAAGACAATCATCAACACCCTCCACAAAGAGGGTAAGACACAGAAGGTCATTGCTGAAAGAGCTGGCTGTTCACAGAGGACTCTACTGAAATATATTCATAGAAAGTTGACTGGAAGAAAAAAGCTGTGATAGGAAGAGGTGCACAAGCAACAGGGATGAACACAGCCTTGGGAAGATTGTCAGGAAAAGCTGATTCAAGAACTCGGGAGAGCTTCACAAGAAGTGGAACAGAATCCAGAGTCCAGTGTGAAGTTTCTGAAGTCAGCGATGATCTGGGTGCCGTGATGTCTGCTGGTCTACATTGTGTTTTATCAAGTCCAAAGTCAATGCAGCTATACCAGGAGATTTTGGAGCACTTTATGCTTCCATCTGCTGACCAGCTTTATGGATTTAATTTTGTAGCATGACTTTAGCACCTGCCCACAGAGCCAAAACCACTTCTAAGTTTGATGTTATTACCATGATATTACGGTGCATGATTGGCCAGCCAACTCACCTGTCCTGAACCTGAAAAATACTTATTTTATTTAGATGTATCTGTATTTACAGTAGGACATTTACAAAATATCTTATTGGAGCATGATCTTTACTTCATAGCCTTATGATTTTATCATTAAATAAATATCTATAATTTTGACCCATACAATGTAATGTTGGCTATTGCTATAAATAAACATGTGCTATGTTTGACTGGTGTGTGGTCCCATTTGTTATTTTATTATTATATATTTTAATTTCTTTTATCTGCATTTTACCTCTGCAATAACTCATTTCCTTCTAATAAACCTGGAACAATACTAAATATTGTTGGCTCTGTGTCAAATTGCTGGTTTTGTTCCTCCTCCAGTGCTGATGGCCTAAACGTATAAACAGTTTTTAAAAAGTGCATCATTTATTCAAAGGAAAATTGATCATAAGATAATGACCTGGAGAAAGTCATGCATGCTTTTATTACCTCCCGCCCTGATTGTTGTACTTCATTATATTTGGGTCTACTTCAGTCAATCATTGCATGCTTACAGATGGTACACAATGCTGCTGTTGACCAGGGCGAAGAAAACAGATCACATTACACCAATTTTAGACTCTCTTCAGTGGCTTCCTGTCTATTTTAGAATTCAATAAAAAAATTAAATAAAAAAAAAATGTTGTTTGTCACTGGACATCCACCTTGCATTTTCTTTTAAAATGAAGTTGAAAACATATATTTATTCCCAGACATTGTAATTGATTTTTATCTATGATCCATTGTTTTACTTTATCATCTGTTTGGTTTATTTTATGTTTATCTTTGACTTTGTTCAGCACTTTGGTCAGCTTTGCTGTGATAAATGTGCTATATATATATATATATATATATACAACAACAAAAACATGCTGTGTTTAAAATAAACTGGGTATCTCGAAGAAAGAATAAACATTGTTATTTTACATGTTACATTGTAACAAAATGGATTGAAAATCATTGAACCTACTCTTTAATAATGAGGATAGTGTTTGAACATAGAGACTTTAGTAAGATTTTATCAAAAAGAAAATCTTTTTTTTTATCATGCAATTTAAAGCATTTTAACTGCTTAATTATTGTTTGCCTGGTTTTTATTTTGTGTTTATGTAACTTGTATTATTATAATTATTATGTTAGTTTTTTTTGCTATGAAGATAGCCTTCAGAGGGAAACCACAACCACAACCAAAACCAAAACCAGGTCACCCAGCTGTATGTCATGATGATCCAGATAAGAGTCGATCACATGAGTGTTAAGATGGTGAACTTTATTCACAGGCTCATCCTTCACTTGAACACCACACGCATTAGGAGACGGAGGACTGGTGGATGTGTGGTGGACGTGTGGTGTTTGGGCCAATGGCAAACGTGTGCTTGGGTGAAGATTAAGCTGATCAGAGTCTTTACTTTAAGGAACAGTTCAATCCAATAATTTATTTATTTATTATTATTTTTTTATTTAACAATATTTTTTTTTCTTTTTTCGATGGGTAGTATCTGTGATTAAAAAAAAAAAAAAGTTAATTACTTAACTTTGTTTGCCAAAAAAAAAAAAAAAAACATATCATATTTATAACTTGAACAAGGAGCTGTGCAGCATGTTCTGAAAGAAAGGGCCTGCTCTTTTTGATGTTGAATAAAGCACATCTGCAGTTTTAGCAATGTCAGCTGATCATAACTCCACGATTGCTGGCTGTTTTGTGAAGGAGTTATGGTTGATGTGTCGTATTGGATGGTGAAATTGTGTTGAAAAAACTTAACATCATCAATTATTAAACACAGCAGCAACCCATCAGTAAACCTAAAACAACAACTCTTAATCTACAGTAAAACTAGCTAACTGAGGCATACTGAAATATAGCAAGGACCCCAAAGGTAGGCTAAGGTAAGGTTAAGACACTAAGCTTATGAAACAGAAGCTTATTTTTATAACAGGAAGTTTCTCTTCGTTCCCACAGCTCTCTGCCCCGCAGCACTCGTCACAAACGTGTTCTGTTTCTCCAAGGAAAATTAAACAAAGCACTAGCAACAGCTTTACACGTCTCCTTAGAAACACTCAGTGAGGTGTAGCATAAACGAATCTCTACAGACCCTCAGATTTACACAACACAACTCTTCCTTTTATATCCCTCGAAAGCCGGCGATTCATCTCGGCCCTGGTTTTCTGAAGAATGGGATCAAAATTTAACTTACACCTAGATGTTTGACCTTTTGTCACTGATTCCCTCACTGGGATCTTAGCAACATGTTTACTGACTGTCTTTTATGGGCAACGGTTCACATTTGCTGAGGATGCATCTGTTACTTTAAGAGCAGCAGGGACCCAATGATCTTTCAGCAACAGCACTGTTTCATCTGCTAACTGAGATATGTACGTCTGTTCTTGTTCTACAAGCAGTTTCACTCAAGAAAAGACGGCCACAACTTCTGTTTCATGCAGCTGCAATTTTTACATTTTTGCGTTCAAAATTTACAAAAGCGAGTATAGACTATGAAATATAGACTATGTATATCTAGATATGAGAGGATAGTGTAGGAATATAGAAATGTGAAAAATAGAAATATAGACTATGTATGTGATATTTATATAAGGGAGTGTACAGTATTAACTTATGTGCAAAAAACAGTGCAGTTAAGTGCAAATTGATTGAAACTACATGATAATAATAGCAGCTGTAACTAACAGATGTGCTACATGAGTAATATTAACAAATATACAATGGTAGTAATAACGGCAATAACATTACACATGTTCAACGAGTTGAAACGATTTGAAGCGATTGTTCTCTGAGATATATAAGTCCACTAGCTATCTTTATAAGAGTCTAATAGCTGAGGGGAAGCAGGAGTTCCTTAATAATTATTGTGCTCGAAGTGGTTTTTATAATACATTTGTTACGATGACCAGTATATGTGTCGTTATTATGCTAATTAATTTTGTCACATTAAAAATAGGTAACATTTTATAAGTTATAATTTGTTAACATCACTTGATGCATTAACTAACATGAACTAAATGCATATGAAGCATTTAAACATTAGTAAAAGTCTGAGTAAGAGTAGCTTGATTGTCATTCCAGCTCCATACTTAAACTTGTAAACTGTATATATACTAAATATATTGATTCATTCATTCACTTTATTTATAGAGCACTTTACAACTGCACCTGTAGACCAAAGTGCTGTACAATCAAAAATCACTTGACTTTAAAGAGGAGACCTTTATTAATTCCTGAGGAAGACTATTCCAGAGCCACGCATCGCAACCGCAAAGGCCTTGATCCCCTTTTAACTTTAAATGAGTACGAGGAGCATTAAGCAATAATTTATTATTAGATCTTAGAGACCTAGGCCCTTGACCAACAGCAATTTGTTGTTTTATATTTTATCCTGTAGTTCACTGGTAGCCACTTAAGAGAAGCTAAAATAGGAGAGATATGAGGACTTTTCTTAGCACCCACTAGCAGCTGCTGCATTCTCAACTGATAGCAAGCGTGAAATAGTGGTCTGGCATACAACACATTGCAATAGTTCAGACGAGACAAAACTAAGGCATTAATAACCTTCTCTAAATCCTTCCTTGACAGAAAATGCTTTAGTCGAGCAATGGATCTATATATAATCAACTATTAAAATACAAAATAATTTACAAAACATTTTGTTGGACATGGGTTAGTTGTACTCTCAAGTGTTTTAATAATAGAACTTGACACTTTTAAGAAAATGTCTCTGAACTTTGGCTCAGTTAAACTAACCACAACACTATACCATAGCGCTTAACCTCAAACCACTGTGGCATACTGGCGTAACAACAAGCGTATGCCATTTAGGATATATTACACTTACCATATAAAACTGTTTGCCTCTTGAAAACATCCTGACAGAACAGATGAACTTTGATCAAAAGGAAAATTTCATAATCAGTTAGCTCTTGAGATGACTGGCTCAACATGCATTTCAACAAAATGTCAACATGTGAACAATGTGAACATTAGGCAGAGTTATGCAGATCTTCCCACATCGTGATGTAGACATGTGGGGGCGTGTTTACATTTACACAGATTACATTTATTACATTTACTACATTAGAACTCACATTTAAGTTTGCAGCATTTCAGAAAGAGCAGGAAATGAGTGGAGTACAAGTTTATGATCTTGCTGCACATTAACCATCTGGAATGTTTAGCTATTTAAACATTAACAAAGTCTGTTTCCGCCTCAATCAGTAACTTCAAAACACAGTTTAACATTAGAAATAGAGTCTTATTATGAGATATAAAGTAGCAGTCATGAAAGCTGCAAGATATACCCTTGCAAAATTGAAGAATACACTACATTTTAAAATAATATACTTGTTTGAACTGAATGTGATGTTTTCATGAATTAAATGTTATTATAATTACTTTGTTATGTTATTTGTTGGTCTTCATTTCATTAATATACCAGCAAGTAGTCTTTTTTATGTATATTTTATACATTATAATTGCACATCTATCACAATTAATTAAAAAATATATTTTCTCCTATTAAATTCGGATGAGAATTAGATATTAATTATTGGACCAAAAAAACTGTACACAGAATCTAGTAGACTACAGTTTTCAACTAGATGGATGTACTGTTACTTCCTCTACAGTCAAAAACCCGGGTGTTATTTTAGACAGCAACTTGCATTCTTGTTGCAACAGCATTCTTCCATCTTAGAAACATTGCATTGATGCAGAAAAGCTAGTTCATGCATTCGTGACCTCTAGACTGGACTATTGTAATGCACTTCTAGGTGCTTCTTCAATAAACAAGCTACAGGTAGTCCAAGATACAGCAGCTAGAGTCCTTATCAGGTCAAGAAAATATGATCATATTACCCCAATTTTACAGTCTCTGCACTGGCTATTAAGTTGCGTATCAGGTACCAAATATTATCATTACTTACCTATAAGGCCTTAAACTGTTCAGCTCCCTCTGTACCTAACTAGCCTTCTACCACGCTACAACCCATCACGCACCCTAAGGTCACACAACGCTGGACTTCTGGTAGTTACTAGGATAGCAAAGTCCACTAAGGAGGTCGAGCTTTTTCACATTTGGCTCCCAAACTCTGGAATAGCCTTCCTGATAATGTTCGGGGTTCAGACACACTCTCTCTGTTTAAATCTAGATTAAAACGCATCTCTTTCGACAAGCATTCGAATAATGCGTCTCTTAAATTGTGACTGCAGTTGTAGTCTCTTTCATCTTTATTTGAGCTTCTAACTTTAGCACTGTCTATTCTGATTCTATTCTTAAAAAAATAAATTGCTGGATTCAATTGTCCTCATTTGTAAGTCGCATTGCTAAAAAAGCATCTGCTAAATGACTAAATGTAAATGTAAATATAATGATTTGTATCGTAAAAAGCGCTATACAAATAAACTTGAATTGAAATGAATTGAAAAAAATAACTTTTTTAAATAAGAGAACTATAAATTCTAAGTGTTTAAGTTGCAATATAAATTCATTTGTGAGATAGTGCTATAGTTAGATAAAGTTGCATCTTTTTGTGGGACCTTTTTACTCTAAGGCTAAATGGACTTCAATAGCCTATTTAAAAGCTATTTTTAGTATTCAATTAGGTAAATATTGCAAACAAAAATATCGCAGTGACAATAAGAACTTGATGA
Organism: Carassius auratus; assembly: GCF_003368295.1. NCBI lineage: Eukaryota > Metazoa > Chordata > Actinopteri > Cypriniformes > Cyprinidae > Carassius > Carassius auratus. Next base: position 21,741,050 of record NC_039285.1, read on the forward strand.
CAATAAAAAAGCAAATACTTTTACAACAGGGTGATCCCTAAGGATCAGATAATCTTCAGGGTCATGCATATTTACACACTGTGGAGTGACCCAGCAAGGTCCATCCGGACAGCTGAACAACTGAAAACTCATCCGTGAGCATCCAACTGCATCCTCCTAAAAATAAAATAGTTATAAAACCTCTATGCTTTCACTTTTTCTATGCTCTCATTATCCCTAGATGCCTTCCTGTCCTAGCTTTTACTATTCTGAATAAAAAAAAAATGGATAAATGTACACTTTCCTTAAAGCCCTGAGCTGTAATTGTTTGTATGCACCGATGAAGATGATTATCGGAGAAAAATAGTAATTTATCCCTCTTCCGAATTCAATATCTATATACAGGTAGTGTGTAACTTGTAGAAATGTGTAAAGGCTGATTTTCCAGTTTCTGTTGCGTCTCAAGCTCATTTGAGTGGGAAAGCTTTCAACATATCGTGTTTGGCACATGAACTCTATTTACAGGAGAGTTCTTTTCAAGCACTCAAATCAAATAAAGGTGAACAAACAAACAAACAAACAAACCACTCACACGTTCCCCATGCATATCATCCACATACAGCCAGGCTTTTTCAAGTTTATTTTACTTTTTTTTTTTTTTTTTTTTGTAAACCTGTGATAGACAGTACTTCAAGACAACTATCTAGGCTTCAATAATCCACAGTCCTGTAGAACTTCAGAAACTGCTGGTTCAAGTTTATTGGTGTAATCCCAGAGATGACTGTCTGTTATAAGGTTTGTGTTCGGTGGGAATGTGTAGTTTTTGAAGTGGTACATGCGAGCAATGTCTTTATTCACTCGGACCGTGGGCTTTCCGTTCGCAGTTTCCAGCAAGCCATGGACGGTAACCTTCTGAACCAGACGAGGATTTACTATGACCTTGTAATTGTTGAAAGCACTGGGGTTGATGGGTTCTCGTTCGATATAATTTAAAATATTTATTCCCTTTACATGCTTCCATGCTTCCACGTTGTGTTCAAGATGAAGCTTTGCAGTCATTGGGAATTGATTATTCTCAAACTCAAAGCCCACATCAGTACCGTACAGATGCTCTAGCAATGGAAACAGTTCTCTCCAGGTTTTCTCTTTGATAGGCAGAATAAATTCATCCATGTCTTGTAGAGCCAGATAGCGAGTTTGGTACATATAACGAAAAACACAGTCATTAAGTGCAGGGATTTGCCCGTAGTACTGCAGCTGACCTGGTGCTATATCGATCTTCCAGCCTTTAGACACGTTAATGTGGTTTTTAATCGTCCACGGGATGATCTCCACGAAACCGCTTTTCTCATAATAGTCCAGAACCTTCTGTGTGTCTGAATCGCAGTTGGTTTTATAAATCACCACCCTTTGAGCACCAAGCAGTCTGGACATCTCTATGGACTCGACTAACATCAACACATTCTTGTAGTCGTACATAACACAGTGACAGACTGTAAAATCATACGGGAAGGTTATTGGAACGTCTCTGTTTCTAACAGATTGAAAGGATGTTACTCTCCCCGAGACGCCACCGGCTGTAATTGCAACATGTGTCGGTGTCAAACACCTGCTGCTGATTGGGCACGTGATGGTAGCAGCGCCGTAATCATAGTTGAAGTGGTCAGAATGAATCGAGCATTGGGCATTCGATGTCACGATCCTCCCATCACAGCACATCACACAGCTGTACGTGGCCGGCTCATGTCGGAGAACAATGGCGATAGACTTTATCTGTTTCTCTCTGAGACGATGATCCACATAAGAGCCGATCACATAAGTGTTATGATGGTCCACTTTAATCAGAGGCCCGTCCTTCACTTGAACACCACACGCATTTGGAGACGGAGGACTGGTGGATGTGTGGTGGATGTGTGTTGTTTGTTCCAATGGCAAATGAGTGCTTGGGGGAGCATTTGGTTGAACAGAGTCTTTACTTTCATGGGCTTGCCCAATTTGTTTGGTAAAAGTTGCTTTAAAGTAATCTTCTAAATAAATAAAGATTATACAGAAAACCACAAATAAAATGCAAGAAAGAAAAAAAATCTTCAGAACCCAAATATTCTTCGTAGAATGCTTTGTTTTTGATCCACTTTCTAGTAGTTCATATTTCACATCCCATTTCCCTAGACAAAAGATAGAAGGAAAATGTTAAGGTTGTTTCTGTTGAAGTTGTTTGCTAAAGCAACACAACTGCTGAACATGTTTTCTCAATTTCATTAAATTCAAGCCACTGACATGTATAAAAGTTTGTGTTGGGACTAACTGTTTGCAGCAACTGAAATGGGGCAGTGCATTTAAGTTCCCAGCATGCTTTGCAGAAAATTGAGAGAATATATGTTTAAGGGGCCATATGATGCAAGTTTCCCATTCTCTTTGGAGTGTTACAAGCTCTTGCTGCATTAAGAACATCTGTAAAGTTGCAAAGACTAAATTTTCAAATCCAAAAAGATATTCTTTATCAGAGTTAACACTCTTCCATGTCGCGATGTGGGAAGATTTGCATAACGCCGCCCAAATGTTGACGCAAAGAAAGAAGGCGTAACCTCGGCTGTTGTGGAGACGTTGTTTCATTGTGAAGAAGACATGCAACAAATGGCTTGTTTGTAATGGGTTTATTGTTTTGTCTTGTAGTTTTGCTGGGAGACGCATCTCAGGACGTTGCATTTCCGTCATATGTTTGAGGTATTCGGCCAATCACAATGCACTGGATAGCTGGCCAGTTCAGAACAATGAGCTTTGTAAAAAATTACACGTTTTGTAAAAAATTATACGTTTCAGAAATGCGGTCTCACGGTTCATGAAGGCACTGTTTCCTGCTCGTCTCAGTTTACATCATGTTGATTGTTTCATGTGGGAGCGGCCACTGTGAAACACTGCATTCATGAACCATGACGTGGGGCATAGAGGAGAAACAATAATGTGCATTATGTGGAAAGTAATGTGTTTTTTGAACCTTAAACTGCATAAACACATTGCATTACACCAAATACACAAAATCATTTTCTTTTTAACAACATCATACAACTCCTTTACAATTATTATTTCATGCAATTTTTAAGTAAAGGAAAAGACCTGTCAGTATTCATTCTTCAGTTATGTCTTTTGTATGCACAGTTGAAAGTGTTTCAGTTTTGGGGTTTCCATTGTGTGGAAGACTACTAGATTTTGTGCTTGAGTTTGATAAAACTCAGATTCACTCAGATACTGTATGCTTCACAATAGGGAAAAAATATGATAGCAAGAGGGAAAGAAAACATTAACATACATAGGTCAAACATAACCTATCTTGTCGCTTAAAGTACTACTGTTAATTTGCACTTAGTGTAAATAGCATATATTGCTAAGAAACATGCTATTTTTGTTTACTGCAAATAAAACCTAAAAGCATCTAAAAATAGCATCTACACTTAGTGTGAAGAGACACTGCCAATAATAAAGATTCTAACCTTATATTTGTACTATATATAGTGTTATAAATATGAAGATTGTACTGTAGCTTGAAGATCATATTGTATTGAATCTTTTATTATAAAGACACATTGTTAATAATAATAATAATAATAATAATAATAATAATAAAACACTTTAATGATGTAAAAATAAGCCATTTATGTTATGTTAGATGTGTTTTGACTACTTTTGTATGTTGTATAACTATCTCTAGATAACTCGCTGATTAATTTTGCCTGGGGCACCCACTTAATGTAGGTTTGCCTCTGCCTTTGACATTCACTGGTCCACTTTAGCTTGATTTTGGTAAAATATAAATTATATAATGACACATGCATCACCCCATACTATTATCTGTCCATATATGAAGCCAGAATAGTAACACCGTTTAATAATTTACAATATATTCATTATATAAAAACAATACAAATACAGTGTTCTTTTCCATTTCCTGAAAAAATCTTGAACATTTTTTTGGCCACTCCAGTTTTTATTTATTTTTTATTTTATTTTGTGCAACAGCGACCAAGTCCTAATGCATAGGCTACGCCACATAAATGTTTTGAACAATCAGAATAATCATCATCAAATACACTTTCTCATTATTTGTTATTTTTTAACTATGATAGTCTTTCGAAGGAAAGAAACAGAACTTTAAAATCTCTCACTTTAATCTGACGACAGGCCCTGTGTTGTCACACACTTGACACGGCTGTCTCGGGACGGGTACGTGCCTCATGTTAACACCAGCGCTATTTTTTCAATATTTTCTAATTTTCTAGCTTTAACAATCAGTGTGTATGTGAGCAGTGCTTTTAAAAAAGAATATAGCTTTCTTACAATAAGTAGCCTAGCTTGCTCGAGACCGCGCGCACTAACGGTGCATGCGCTTACTGTAGTTCAGCTCAGTAATAAGAGATATTTATTCGATTAGTTCAGCCACTGCCGCCATGTTTTTTGTTTTTGTTATTATTTATATATTTTTTAAATCATGTAAACCATGGCCGTTGAATATTTATTCAAAAGTTGTTTTTTTTAAAAAATAATCATAACGGTTTAAAATTAAAAGTGAAAGTAAATGTTGTTGAGCAATAGGCTGCTTTATCATATACTACAATACAACAAGGCATCCAGGCTAGAAGCGAAACGTCAGGCAAAAGATGATAAAGAAAACTTAGCAGTACCTTTCGAAAACATAATAGTGTGCGACAGAACTGACGGGCGTTCATCTAAAGCAATGCTCCGAATCCGCGAAGCTCTTCAGGTATGACTTGCTTTTCACCAGAATATCCTGCACGAGTTCAAAACAGTTTCTTATCCCATCATCCAAGTTTCCATTTTCTTCTTGCTTTGCTCTTCTGTTGCCAGTTTCTATTCGGTCTTAAAGGCACACAGTGAAATAATGCTCCTATGAGTCTGATATGTGCTGATCTGGGTGCAGCGGGTTGGGTATAAATGATAGTAGGCTATGATGAAAATATATATATTTATATATATTTATATTTTTTGCTCTCTCTCTCTGATTTAATCAAATCCCTGTAGCCAGATAAAGAGGGAGTGTTGGTCAATGTCCATGTCATTGGAAATTACTCTCTCATTGACATAGCCTGGTCCTCTGTAATTTAATAGGTGGACCACCAATCACAGAGCTGAAAGCGTACAGTGCAAACATCCTCATATGGAGAAAACCTTGTGTCTTTGATTCAACCCTTCACATTCAAACACAAACAGAATAGGCAGATCTGAAGGGTTTATTTCCTAAAAAAAGTTTCAGATCTTTATTGTCAGAGGTTTGTAGAGTAACCTAAAAATTGTACTCAAGTAAAAGTAAAAGTACTAGTCTGAATAGTTACTTGAGTAAGAGTAAAAAAGTATCGGGTAAAAAAAAAAAAACTACTGGAGTAGTTAGTTACTAGTTACTTTGGGTCATATACTGAATATCTATAGTCTATTCTTATATGTGGATATATAGATAAAATGTATTTATGTGCAGAGATGGGCATAAATACATGGAAATGTATTTAAAATACAAATACAAAATACTGTGTGGAAAAATGTATTTAAATACAAATACAGTATTTTGTATTTTGAAAATACTCAAAATACATGTGAAATTAAAGATTCAGTGCAGGTATCCCTATTAGGCTGAAATCTATTTGGGCCTATTCTGAATGCCAAAAATCATTTAGATGTTTGCAACTGCTTAGAATATTTCGTTTTAATTTTATATACCTCTTTCCATACCCTGCAGTGTAAGAAATGAAAAACTACAAAAAAACCTACAAAAACGAACTTTTATTATGTTTTATCACCATCATTAAAAGCCAATGTGACAGACTGGCGTTCTAATGTGGCCCAGTTCTGTTTGTTTCACAATCTTAAATATCTGCCATCCAATATTGCTGACCTAACCGTTGTTTAAAAACATTGTTTAATGTAAAGTTTATTTGTTTCTATATACATAATTAGAAAATATAAAGTATATCTAAAATATTTTTTTTTAATTAGAAATCATTTGCCACAATTTTTTTGGTGAACAATAAAACTATTAACCTAATTATTTCATCTCTTGTGTAAACACAATCACAATTTGGAAATGTGTCCAGTTACATTTTCATAAAGCAACATGTTTGTAAAATTGTAAATGATTACATTTACAAAATGAGCCTGCATAGCAGAAATAATGAATAAAGTCATGGTAGGTGTTTCATACAATCGTTAATTAAATTTTTTTTTTTTAAAATAAATAAATAATGAATTAAAAAACATATATAACACAGTATTGTTCAATTTAGTGTTATACATATGTTATCATATTAATATGTTTTGTTCTAATGTCACAAGTCACAATTTCGAGTTTACTGGTTTTAACTTGATTATTTGGTTAGGGTTTAAGAAGTGTGCTAAAAAACTTTTCACAAGTGTCGTCAAAATGACCCACAACCTAAGCAGTTCACATGTGAAGAAATCCATTTATTCACAAACTTCTCACGATAAGATGAGTGTTTGATATAGACAGTATAAGAGATGTTTGACAAATTATTCTGCAAACTACTTCCTCTCATCGCTGCTTTTTCGTGGTTTGGAGAACGTGTCTGGTCTGAACTAGTTGATGCATGAAAACAGCACTCTAATAAAGAGGTTCACTGGCTCAAAGTATTTTGAGTATTTGGAAAATACAAAAATACTCGTCTTAAATGTATTTAAATACAAATTACATTTGATTTTTCCAAAGGCTTTAAAATACAAAATACAAAATAGTATTTTGTATTTCAAATACGTATTGTTTCGTCATGTTTCACACAGCAGCCACAAGAGCATATTGGCAAATTATTATTAAGCATTATTTATTTTTTGTCACTTTTATTAGAAACATTCCCAGACGCATGGATTATATCATGAAATATCTCGATTCTCACCTTCATAGATTATGTTAGATAATATGCGATGGTCAAAGTAGCCTAATAATGTAATCTATTAACTGTCTGTTTACTTAAGTTATAGATATGGGTGTCATGTCATAAAATATTTGTATATTTCATATGTTTATATTAAATGTGAATATAACATTGAAAGTTAATGTGATAACGTTGTAAGTTAGGCTACTAATCTTTCATTGTACAGAAAAAGAGCAAATAACATTTACATTATCAAAGGACATTTTCACTGACAGTCTAGAGTTCAATCACTCTCTGAAACTCCCATTAAAATCACCGAAACTGTTAACACTGTGAAATCGATATCTTAATTATAGATTTGTACACACATCTGCACTTTTTTTGTTTTTGACGAGATAATTCTATATAGAATATATTAATCTGCTATTTTTTTTTGTGTGTGTGTGTGTGTGTGTTTTGGAAGCTGTATTCAAAATCCACTTATACCTGTTGAACCGTAGACTACCCAGAGAAAAGTAGTTATTGTATTGTGTTAGATGAACTTTGAATCTACTGCCACATACTTACTGAAGAAAACAGTCTATAGCAGTGGGAGTAACACTTGTGGATAACTTCTCATTTATATAAACATCGAGTTCACTGTTCAGTGTTTTAGTGTAGGGAGTTAATCTCTGGAATGCTTTAGCCTTGAAAGTCTTTCCAACTATTTTGGCTTTCAACAAAATAACTCCCCTGATAAAGACACATCAGATCCAAGTGTCCTTCACAATTCTGTTGTTCAATAACCTTCATGGAGGAGCCTGTCTTTGTAATCATGCAGGGTTATATAACCCTAGCCCTAGCCAAGAATATAAAAATGTGCAAGAAGACAAGGGTGTTACAATGAATGGCACTGCCCAGATTTGTGTAAAGGCCGCTATGAAGTAAAATGAGGGCGGTTTATGGCTAGATCAGAGATTCTATAAAGAGGAGACAGAAACCTCAGCGTCAGACTCAAACATAATCGTAAACAAAGCTTGTATTCACTTCATATAATAGTCCAGGTGATAGTCAGCGCTGGATTAATTTTAGTACACAGGTTATGCCTCTTTTCACTCATAGTGATGTCGAGCTACAAGCGAGTTTGCCTGAAAACAAGCTGTCCTCCGCTCTGTACAAAATAGGTTGATCTCAATGCGCTGGCGTCTGAGAGACAAGTCCGGAGCGAACGTCTGCAGAGATTGTGAAAGGCAAAACTGTTTCCAATTGAAAAATCAATCTGAGCATTACACATACTGATATATTTAAAATGTTTATTTCTCTGTGAAAAGTAAAAGATGTGGTAGAAAAAAAGTGTACAAGCAATATGGATAACTGCACCCTGGAGAGGATTGTGAAACAAAACCCATTCAAAAATGTGGGGGAGATTCACAAAGAGTGGACTGCAGCTGGAGCCAGTGCTTCAAGAACCACTACACACAGACGTATGCAAGACATGGGTTTCATTTCTTGTGTCACTCTTGAACAACAGACAGCGTCAGAAGCGTCTCGCTAGCCAGGACTGCTGCTGAGTGGTCCACAGTTATGTTCTCTGATGAAATTAAATTTTCCATTTCCTTTGGATATCAGGGTCCCAGATTCTGTAGGAAGAATGGAGAGGCACACAATCCACGTTGCTTGAGGTCCAGTGTAAGTTTCAACAGTCAGTGATGGTTTGGGGTGCCATGTCATCTGCTGGTGTTGGTCCTCTGTGTTTTCTGAGGTCAAAGGTCAACACAGCTGTATACCAGGAAGTTTTAGAGCACTTCGTGCTTCCTGCTGCTGACCAGCTTTATGGAGATGCAGATTTCATTTCCCAACAGGACTCTGCACCTGCACACAGTGCCAAAGCTACCAGTACCTGGTTTAAGGACCATGGTATCCCTGATCTTAATTGGCCCGCAAACTCCCCTAACCTTAACCCCATAGAAAATCTATGAGGTATTGTAAAGAGGAAGATGTGATATGCCAGACCCAAGAATGCAGAAGAGCTGAAGGCCACTATCAGAGTAACCTGGTCTCTCATAACACCTGAGCAGTGCCACAGACTGATCCACTCCATGCCACGCCGCATTGCTGCAGTCATTCAGACAAAAGAGCCACAGCTAAGTATTGAGTGCTGTACATGCTCATACTTTTCATGCTCATACTTTTCAGTTGGCCAGATTTATAAAAATCCTTTCTTTGTATTGGTCTTAAGTTATATACTAAAATTTTCTGAGATACTGAATTTTGGATTTTTCTTAGTTATAATCATCAAAATGAAAAGAAATAAACATTTGAAATATATTAGTATGTGTGCAATGAATGAATATAATATACAAGTTTCACTTTTCGAATGGAATTGTTGAAATAAATCAACTTTTTGATGATATTCTAATTATATGACCAGCACCTGTATTATAACTGGCTACTTAAATATAAGTGTTTTTAATTGTTGTGCAATAAAACCATGAGGTAATGAGAGTAACCCTCGGCGAAAACTAATTGAGGAACCCTGCTATAGACACTTCTAGGGCCAGAAAGAACACCTTCTATATAATAATAATGAAGTACACTATTTAAAATGAAGAGTCATATACTCAAAAGTTGTTTCTGTTTTTGGAAACCTGTTTGCATTGAAATCATATTAATACATTTGAGATTTTACTGTGTTGTGGTCTGGAATATTTCATATACATACTCACTGTATCTCTGTGTTTGAGAATTAATAATAATAATAATAATAATAATAATAATAATAATTATAATTATAATAGTTGTGTGGTTGAAAACGTTGTGGCAGTAAGAGAGGCTACTATGAAGGGGGTCCTTATGTTTGCTGTTGGCCCGGGCCCCAGAGGCGGATCTAGTCTACACTGGAATTCAGTTTAGAGCAGAGTCATGTCCTCAGTTGACTTAAACTGATTCAGAACAACCTCTTATCTTCCTGCCACGAACACCAAATATACACACCCCTTCCTTCCTCTTTTCACTCTTTTTGTTTTCATGATTCACAGGCGTCTATCTAGTAAAGTATTGTGTGCTGTTACGGGGGTGACATATAATAACTACTCATAATCCTTTTTGTTTTTTGCCTCATGCTTTCAAACATGTGAAGTCTGCATATTTTTGAAATTGACCGTATGTGCAAAGAGCCACATTTATGAAAGTGAACTTGTCAGTTGTTTAAATATTAAACTAATTTCTATCAAATATAATTTGGTAGTAAAACATAGAGTTGCACGTTTTATTGATGCAAATGAGTAGTGATGATAAATAATTATGTTGTACAATATTTGCAAAAGCTCTTTAATCACCACAAAATTAAATAGTGCCTTCTGTTAAAGAGACTAGTGCTGGACAGACGTTTAGAAGTTTAAATACATTTAAAATAAATGTCAAACAAAAATAAAGCTTGCAAGTCTATAAGTGTGTCCCATCACGTGATGAAAAGTTCAGCACACTCTTGTGGTCTTCATGCTCACTTGAACACTTGGACCAAGTGCAGAAAACACGTCATAAGAGCAGGGGTGCTTCTCAATTCTTATTTGTGCATCCTCGTTTCCTTTCAGGAGGAGAGGGAAGGACACAAGGAAGACAAGACTCCAGGGTTGAAGAATTGAATCAAGTGAAATGAAATATCTTCGCTCCCTTCAGCGTCACTTCAAAGCGTCACCAGCTGCGCTAAAGGGATCGAGTAACCCCAGAGTGCAGTCTGGACGATGGGGCGGGGCGACACTTCGAGGCGGAGCGACACGTGTCGCCCCGCCCATATTTGTTTCCCCCGCCTTTGACATTTTCCTCCGAGCCAGCAGGGGGCAGTTTGCGTTGAAACAAACAGAACGGTGGCAACTGCAGCAGCAGAGTAATAACGCTATTCCGTTGATTGCTTGAGGTGAGTAAAGGTGGTTGTGTAAATACCTTATAATATGAAATGCGATGTTCGATCATTTATTTATCCATGGTACGTTCAATTTGAATAATTATTGTTAATAATTGTTATAAATTGCTCATTTTATTGTTCTTTGTGGATTGTAACAGTACACTCTGTACATGGCTTTAGTTCATAGGTTCGATTTTACAGAGGTATGGCATCACATTTGTCAAGTTATTTGAACAGACATGCGTGATTTTTGTGTGTATATTATTATTATTATTATTTTTCAGGATGACATGATCAGGAGGTGGTGGTGTTCTGTTCTCCTGGACAGCTTTACTCTGCAAATGTATGTAGCTGTTTGAATGTTGCTACATGAAACATTACTCTGTACTATATCTAGCAATATACCTACCTCTTGACATTTGTTCTTTTAGAGCTCAACCACTGAGGGGAAGAACTTCACCATTCACCATGTCTTCAGGTAGAGTCCAGCAAAGCAGGTTATTTGTGTACATACATTCATTAAGAACTAATAATTACATATGTGTGTACATGCAGAGGTATTTTAGTTATTACAGCTACATAGTTGTTCAGATGTGAAATTGGTATTATGTACAAGTACTATATTGGTCAGCACTGTGGATTATTTAATATATAGCTATCAGTTAACATCAGCATCAAAGACATTTAAAAACATTTCAGCTTAATTCATTTTCAGCGAGTTTTTTAAATAACTTCTGTTTGCGATCTAATGTGGATTTTGTTCACCATATAAGACAGAAATATTTATATTCAATGTAAAAGATCTTCATGTGGATCATGCATACAAATATATACAAATATCTCACTGGATTATTACAATTAATGGCAAAATGAATGTGTGGAAATGTAAAGTAATATATCCTACTGACACACAACAGCAAAAGATATAAATAATTGTCTTAAAACAGTTTTTTTTTTTCAATGTGAAAATACTAACATGCCTAATACTTCTGCACAGTACTGTATATATTAACATTTTATTAGTGTTATTATAAAAGAATGAGTATGCAGCTGTGACAACAATCTATAGAGTTTTTAATGAGAGTTTTAAAGCCAGGTTGTCTGCATTCAGTGTTTATATAATGTTTAATAACTTTTATATACATGTATAAATAAACCTATGTATGTTTTTGATTCAACAGCTTCCACTGGAAATCCTCAGGGAAGTTATTTTGTCAGCGGGTGACTCTGCATATTTGACACTTTCTCTGGTTTGAAAAAAAAAAAAAAAAAAAAAAAAAAAGCGGCACAGTTTGCCTGGCTAGACAGTAAGATTTCCCCGTTTAATGTTCATTCTCCAATTGAATTTTATAGTAGAAGGCTGTTAAACTTTTTTTGTATTATTATTATTATTATTATCTTTCATGTATTTTGTCTTTACACTATAAGGCCAACTGGAAGAATTGTCCTCCTGTCTCCTGACCGGAACGAGTTCAGACGGATGTACAGCATCAGGGAACGCTTGCAGTGCAGAGCCCTTTTCAAGTTTAACCCACACGGGTACAGAGAAGAGACCGGCGTGGTGATCTTCTGGGCTTTTGTTTACACAGGATTTTGTTCCAAGGACTGTTTTTTTTTTTTTTTTTTTTTGCGGCATGAAACACATTTGTGTGTTAAGTTCATTGAAGGGAAATAGAGAATGGACTGAGATCAACTGGTTTTGATGTATTAATTGATGTCATTTAAAGTTAAACTTTGGAGTGTATAATGTTTTAATAAAAAAGCTATGGAAAACACGTGCATGACGACATGTTTCAGTCATTTACATCAGTCTATCATTCTTTAAGGTTTCTCATATTTGATGATAACATGATTTGCTATGCATTGCTCATAATGGATTCTTAGTTTAGTTGTGACAGGATTGTGAGGATTAATGAGGTTTTCATTAGTGCAAAATAACAGAAAGTAACAAGTGTTTTTGGGCAAGTTCTTTAGAACCTGTATAGTTCCTTCCTTGCAAAAAGTAACCATGGATTTATTGTAGTAAAAATATTTGTTGGCATATTAATTACTGTGAGCTGTAATTATAAAAACACCATAGTTTTACTATAGTTACTGTAGCAGAACCATGGTAAATTTTCGTAGGGGCCAAGGGAATGTTCAGAATATTATTGGTGACGTTCAGAGACTGGTGACAATAAGTTACACACACACACACACACACACACACACACATATATATATATATATATATATATATATATACACACACACACACACACACACACACACACACACACACACACACACACACATATATATATATATATATATATATATATATATATATATATATATATATATATAGTTTGAATATATAAATTAAGGTACTCCATGACTATCTACATAACCATACTTCGCATAATATTGCCGTGTCATTTTCAAACCAGCGAGTAATGCCGAGGTAGCGTCTACACTACAGCCATTGAGGGAGTAGACCATTTATTTCTATTCTGTTCGTCGTAATCCAGAACTCTTTGTATTTTTACGGGATGTTGTGTAAATGCAACAATAAATGCAAAAACACAACATTTATATTCACTTTTTAATTTATATTAAAAGTTTATTCATCTGAGTGTCTACTTCCGCATTCCAATCCTGCTGATAGCGTCATAATTCTCTATACCAATAAGCTGTAAAATCGTCACTCATCTGTACACCAATAAGCTCATCTTAATCATAAACCAATAACCGCTGATGTGGGCGGGGCGACACGTGTCGCTCCGCCCCAACGTGTCGCCCCGCCCCATCGTCCAGACTGCACTCTGGGATACTTGAAGGGATCTGCCCTTATGTTGTTATAAGACATTCTTAATAAATATTAATAAAGCATGATGTCCTGTTTGAAGTATATGACAAGTATGGTTTATTTAAACTGCAAAGTTAAAATATAAATTAAAATTATTACAACAGATGTGAAGGGGGAGGAGATTTAAAACGTGCGTCAGATTTTTCAATGAAAAACACTTCCGCACAGGATTCGCCTGTGTATCCTCCTCCTAACGGTACAGACTTGAGATGTCCTTCAAGATGCACGCGCTCGATCGGTTTCCGGGTCACATGATGGAGGACCGAGGAAACGAGGAGGGATATTGGGAAGCACCCCAGCTGTTTGAACAAGTCGAGTATCTTGCAGGACAGTAACAGTAACCATCATCTTAGTAAAGCAGTGAAATGTAGGATGTTTTCCTCTGATTTAAGTTCTGCTGACCTCGTGTGGTCGAACAGGAGAACTGCATCAGTTCTACAAGGCTGCAGATGTCCAAAGTATTGTGGAAACAGTTGTTCAAATATGTTGTCACCTGCTGTTACTCTTTTTGTTTTGATGAATTGTCTATATTTTATTTTTTGTTGTTCAAATACAGACTTTCATTCATTCTTTAATTAATCTCCAGCTTTTTATCAAGCCAAAACCATCGACTGTATAAAAACAGGGCAAGACACAACAGGCAAATAGGGTAAACATTTTCAATGATTAGGAAAAAAGCATATTGTTCCAAATAACACTGTATTTTGGCCATTTATCTGAACTTTTATCCCTCTGCTTTCAAGAAATTTAATATCATCCAACAATGTTTCAAATATTTTGCTGAAACCATGAACTTCTTTGTCAATGGAATTAAAAAGCAAACACAGTTGGATGCTTTCGAGAGATGAGTTAAATCTAGCAGGTGAATTCCTCAAACAAAAATAAACTGCTCCCATTTTCTGAACTTTGGTTTTAGAGCCTAAAGGATTTGTTGTTACAAAATAATCAGAATAAAGTTGGATTTGTTAAGCTACTTTACAATTTTTGATTTATTTTAAATATGAGCCATCAAAGTAGTCACGCAATTTACCATCACTTGCGGTTGAATCCACAAAGAGCTTTTGCACTTTTTCATTGTCAGAAAGAAACATCAGTGTATCAATAATAGATTTGTATTGACATGTATCTGATATTAACACTTGAGTTGATTTACCTTGCTTTCTTGCAGTGTCACCTCTGCTTCCAACGAAGATTTCTGTGGGCTCGATAAAAGAGTGGTTTTCAGCCAAATACATGGTCATTTTGTAGGGAGTATCAACTTCCTCAAACATATTTTGTCCTCTTTCGAAATCTTTCGTCAAAGTCTGCAATTCATCACTGGGTAAAGTGTAACGATTTAGCAGAGATGTGGTTCTCTCTTGCAAACAGACCAGGGTTTCTTTTGTGCATGTCATGCTTCTCTGCACATCTGTCAGGGTACAATTTGAAGAGGAGTAAATTTTTGCATCAAATGCTGCTGCACAGCTTTAGTAGTCAGAAATCTTGTTCTAGATGTACTGGGTTTGCAGCTTGAGCATCCTCTCTCTCTATTGAGATGTTATGATGAAGTTATGGTATGTTCATTGACACTTGTTTTGACTACAAACAATTGTATAATCCTGTCCATCAGAAAGTGCATGGCTATGCCTAAGATGACTTAAAAGTTGCGGATGTCTTTTAGGGTAAATTTTTTGCAGGGACGTGCACAGACATTTTGAGGGGCAGGGGCTCAAGTGAAATAAAGGGCACTTCTCATAATTACGTATTTTTTTTCTTTTTTTAAAACAAAAAAGTATATATATTAACGCAACACTGACTTCCTTTTTAAAAAAAAAATAATAATAAAAAAAAGTTAATTAATTTTATCTTCCTCAAACTCTAATTTTCAAAAGATGTCTACAAAATAATCAGTTCACACAGAAACCATGGTCTCCTTAGTATTCACTAGGTTTATAGAGCAGCGAAGGAAAGCATCCCACAATGTGCATGTTTGGAAAACATTTTCTATGCTACTAGTTTCAAGTATATATTTAGAATAACCAAAATAACTGCATCAAGCAGAGGGGTGTGTTTTACTCATAATTTGTTTATTTCTTTGCACAAGGCACTACATCATTTTAGTTATTTTGGTGTTATCAGAACACATAACACTTTTAAATCAACAAATATTCACTCTAAACTGAAGAGGGTTGTCGCTGCTATTTTGTTAACTTTACTGAAAAAAATCACTGCAAAAATGATTGAAAAAATACAAAAGGCCATGTCCCTGTAGATGTTTACTACTTCACTGTGGTCCGAATACTGAATTGCCTTAATGTTTTAATCAAATACATTAATAGTATTATTGCTATGCATGTACACATACACAATAACTGATGGTGACTGACAAAAACTTAGTTTCAGATTTGAGGGAGGACTGTATCATCACCATCATCAAATAAAACCTTCAAAATCAACATTTAAACCTACTACACTCAAAAAATATTCTGTGGCTTAGTAAATATTTAACTTAATAAAATCTCTGAAAATCTTACTTGATTGTTTGAATTAAATTACCAAAATAATTGAGTAAAAATTAAATAAAATTAAATAAAAGCCAATGTCATGTATGTATTTGTGGTTGTATGGAATACTTTTTTATAAAGGTTTAGAGGAAATAAAAAAAAGTTCATAAATAAAAAGTTAATTTATAAATATTGTTATTTTAAATGTTTAATGTTAACTTATTTCTACTCAGTTTTATTTATTAATATACAGATGCTCAGATTCACTACATTTTTTTTAGAGTGTAGCCTATCCTCCATCTGTTTGCATCTGTAGATTTCTTCTAGATTCACCAATTTAGATTTCTAAATTTCAGGGGGAAAGACTCTTGATGCAAGTCAATAACTAACTGGGGACGTTCTTATTTTATTAACTTATTTTATTACATGGCTTGGTCGATCTCCAATGTAGAATGCGGTCTGTTATTTCTTGATAACAGACCGCTGTGCGGAGTATTCGGTTGTTAAGTGATGACGTAAGAAGCGCTGTTTCCGGGTCCAAGCCTCAACTAGCTTCACTTGAGAATACGACCTCAGCAGCCGTTTATGAGCACTGTTTATTCATATTAATAATGTAAGCTAAACGCTTTCATTAAACTTACGATATACACTACAGGTTCCGTGCTCACAGCGTCCCAAACACAAATATTTTTTGTATATTTTTTTATATTTATATTTTCACTGTCTGGCTATCTGGGACTTCGGTTTGGAGTTAAAGGTTAAGATTTTAACTTTTTCGCTAGTATTCTATCACATTGTGAGTTTATATTAGCACCTTTTGTTGTTTTCTTGCGGTAACTGATAGAGCGTTTTTTTTTTTTTTTTTTATTGCAAAAAGGGTACAATTCACATGTGATTAGCCATAATATGCATAATATACAAAAAACATAGAGGTAAGCAAATAAATTAAATAAATTAAAGTAGCCAGGGGAAGCTTACAGATCATTACAAAGTGAAGGAGGACCATATGCTGATAGTTTTAACAGCCTTTTTGTTGTTTGAGCCAGAAATCAGATTAATATAATGTTCAACTTCATGGATAAAGAGTACAAAACAAGGTTTTTTAGAGCTGAATTTACATTTATGAATGTTAAATTTTGCCAAAAGTATTAATATATTTATAATGAAGTACGTTTTTTCTTTACTTTGACTTTTATAAAAACAAAAAATAACATCCTTCCACAATAAGGCAAAGTCTTTATAAATATGGTCAATGATGAATCTGCTGAGCTTTTGCCAAAATGTTCTGGTGTGTGGGCAATATGAATATAACTGATAGAGCGTTTGGACACGGAAGCGCTGCTACGTGACATCAGACTTAACAAGCGAATAACAGACCGTTGCCATGAAAAACAGAGCGTTGCTATGGACTCACAGGATTCTAACCGTAGAGACGGAGCGTACTATTTTCTTTAGCGGAAGCAATACAATCGGGTTTAAATCAATAAATTCCCTTTTAATATTTTGTGTCAAATTATTTATTTATTTGGTAGGTAGCCATGTAATAAGTAGGAGGATAATGTATAACGATTATCCCTTACACAGCTCTAGTCTAGTAACGTTAGCTCATGAGGCATGCAGGTGTGCTAGCAGAACACAGGTTAACTAAGTTATATTTGCCTTGGCTAATCAGCAGTAAATTCGAGCATTATTCGAGGCACTGGTATTTTAATATTTTGTTCATCACCAGCTCCACTCACCTCAGCACAAGCCAAGAAAATCACTGCTGGGAGGGGCTGCTGCTGCCTGCAGGTGTGTGTCTGTGTATCTGATGTGTGCTGATGTGCGTCGATGTGCTTCGATGTGCGCCGCTGCGCGCAAGGGGGGAAGGGAGGGGGCAGGGGGTTTTGTAGTCAATGAGCGCTTCAGAACTCCTGACCTGATATTTAGATATACTATTCTTCAATAAATATATATGTTTGACAGGGAAGCTGTGCGCAAACAGGAATATATATTATAAAAAAAAAAAAAAAGAAAAAAAAAAGCACCCTACAAAAAAGGGCACTTTCTCTCCAGGAATAAAAAGGGCAGGTGCTCAAGCCCCCTTTGATGTCTATGTGTGCACGTGCCTGATGTACTGTGCTGTAGAAGTACATTTTATAAAATCCATTATCAACACAGTCCAAGTGACCGGAGTTTCTCTTAAAGGGATAGTTCACCCAAAAATTTAAATTCTGTCATTAATGACTGTAAGACCTTCGTTCATCTTAGGAACACAATTTAGGAATAACACGAGGGAGTTTAATTGATGACAGAATTTTTTTATTTTTGGGTGAACTATCCCTTTAATTCATCTGAATTAATTGAACTATAGGCCAGGGATATTTTGTTATTTTTGTTCAAAAGAAAAAAAGGCATGCATGATATTATCGGAATGTTATTGGAATTGGACGATAAAAGCTTTAGATGTAAACAATGACATCGTCTGATTTGAAAAATAAATATAATATGCTGATATGCCTTGCAGATAAGACGACCAGCTCACATGTGCTCAGGATGTGCTAGTGATAAAATCACGTCAGCAGTGTTGTCATTCTTTTTCCCTGAATTATGATTAGCTTTGAGAATGTACATACAGAATGAAAACATCCAGCATGATAGAGTAAAGAGTCTCTAGTGTGTGCAGCAACAACGGCCTCCCCTGGGTCCTAATGCCCATATATTGGTAATAAAAAAAAAAAAAAAAAAAATACAAATAAAATTAAGCCATTTGGCCAAAATTAGTAGAAAAATATCAGCAAAAATCTAATATCATGCATACCTAAAATCAAACAAAATGAAAACAGTATAGTGTTATGCAAATCAGAGTCATATAATTTAATCATATAATTTAATTTAATTAAACATCACAACGTGCTTGTACAAAAAAAACTAGCAAACAAAAATAAAGCTAACATAAAAGGACAATCAAGTTGCTTACTGGCTTAATGTCCAAGAGACAAGGAAGGGCCATTTGCTCCTTCCTGATGCAGTGGGGGGCAGCAATGTAGTAAGAATTTGAAGAGCTCTGTACATTAATCTGTAGTATGACAGAAAAACACAAAATATAATGACGTGTTTAAAGGCTGGTATAATGACTGACTTTAATTTCCAACTTTGCCTTCAGAGAACTACTAAAACTAATGGTGTCCACTGAAAGAAAAACAACATTTTGAAAGAACGAGCAAAGTAGCCTACCTTCACTCTCATTATCCGATGACATGACCAGAGGATTTTTCACCGTGGACATCTTTTGCAATTTTGGAACAATATTTCCTATTTTCCAGCCATCCCAGAATTTTTTTTTTCCAAACTCAGTGTCAAGCAGACACAGAATACACAGTTACAACACTACTGTGTTAAAACATTGAGTCTTTTTTTATTCATGTTTGGGCAATATTAACTTCAGAGAGGCATTGTGGGCCATTCTAGGTTTTGGTAAAAAAAAAAAAAAAATCTACCTGTACAGCAGTATCATGATTTAAATTAAACTGAAAGAAAAATAAGTTATTATGTCATAAATTAAATTATGTCATTAATGACTCACCCTCATGTCGTTCCAAACCCGTAAGACCTCCGTTTATCTTCGGAACACAGTTTAAGATATTTTAGATTTAGTCCGAGAGCTCTCAGTCCCTTCATTGAAGCTGTGTGTACGGTATACTGTCCATGTCCAGAAAGGTAAGAAAAACATCATCAAAGTAGTCCATGTGATATCAGAGGGTCAATTTGTTGAAGCATTGAAAATACATTTTAATAATAATAATAATAACTTTATTTTATATAGCATTTTTAAAAGGCAATTCTCAGAGCACTTACATAAGCAAAATTGAGATATATAAAATTGGCATGATAAACACAATACAGAAAGTATTACAAACAATTTTACAAACCTAAAAACAAGTTTGGGGGGGGGGGGGGGCAAAATTCCCAGATTATTAATTAATAATTCCGGATTATAACTAAAGATTACAAAAACACACACACACACACACACACACACAATAAATGGATAGTTCACCCAAAAATGAAAATTATGTCATTAATCTAATGGATTGGCAGATAGATCTGCTGGAGGATATGGAGATGGGAGTGTCCCTATCTCCTACCTCACCCGCCAGAACTGCCCGATCTCCAGGTTCGGAAGCCCGAGTTGCGGTCCTTCCCCCCGAGTGACGGCCGTGATGCACCGCCTTTCTTTCTCCGAGGAGATTGAAACGGAGGGCGTCGATGAGCTCGCAGTTGCACAAACATAAGATGCCTAAACATCAGTTACACAGACAACAGTTGCACAAGCATCAGTTTCACAAGCATATCATGCCTAAACTTTATAACGAGCAGCATTAATGAAGAGCGCAGCTCGCAGTAAGCTCTCGGGAAAAATTAGGGGGCTGACTGTGCTTCTCGCCTACCTGGGGACGGGTTGAAGATGGCTCTGCCTGACATGTTTCGGTCATGAGTGCAGATGGTGGCTCCTACTGGGAGAGCGGCGTACACCACATTACACGGTGCCCGTCTTGCCTCAGCACCCTCTAGGGGTCGGTCTGCCAATCCTGCCAGAGTTCCAGGGCGCAGCGGCCTCCTGCGAGCAATGTTCTCAGTGTTTTCTGGCCGCATGCGTAGCGGAGCTGAGATTCTCGCCGCCCCTAAGTAGATTATTTAGCAGCGTGGAAACTACTGCCAAATGTATCTCAATGGGTCCAGCACAGTAGAAAAAGGCTACCGTATTCAGTTCGGCTCTCCACTGCCGAGATTTAACAGGGTTACTCCGATGTTACTCAATTATATTGACGATTGGCTGATTTTAGCTCTATCAGAGCAGGTGTCGGTTCGACATTGAGATGTCATTCTTGCACATATGGGGGAGTTGGGTTTGAAACTGAACGCCAAGAAGAGTGTGCTTTCTCCAGTCCAGAGAACCACCTATCTAGGTGTAGTGTGGGATTCGACCACGAT
Organism: Carassius auratus; assembly: GCF_003368295.1. NCBI lineage: Eukaryota > Metazoa > Chordata > Actinopteri > Cypriniformes > Cyprinidae > Carassius > Carassius auratus. The sequence continues at coordinate 21,762,107 of NC_039285.1, forward strand.
GCAGGCACGTTTGTCCCCTGCTCGTACAAATTCGATTCTCTTGTCAGTCGAGAGAGTCAAATAAGGCCAGTCACTCACTGTCAAACAATTTCAGAGATTGTTGGATCTGATGGCAACTGCGTCCAACGTGATACCTTTTGGCCTGCTGTACATGAGACCTCTACAGTGCCCGATGCTGGGAGCTTATTGTCGCTGTGTAATACTAGCGATGGATGCATCTCCCACTGGTTGGGGTGCGGTCATGAGTGGCCACCCTGCCCGTGGTCTGTGGAGTGGTTGCTATCTGACATGGCATATCAATTGTCTAGAGCTAGCAGTTTATTGATCATTAAAGCACTTCCTCACAGACCTGAGAGGTCACCATGTGTTGGTGCGGAATGGAAACTTCACCCCGAGATGGTGAAGCAGATATGGAGAATCTTTGGCAAAGCTCAAGTGACTCAAGAGCCATCGCAATGTCTCATTTGGTTCTCTCTAGCTCATTCAGCTCCTCTGGGACTGGATACTATGATACAGACCTGGCCGAGGCTTCATCTGTACGCTTTTCCCCCTATTGCCCTGCTCGCGGAAGTTCTGGCGAGAGTACGCCGGTACGCTGTCCGCCTATTGCTAGCGGCCCCGTTGTGGCCGGGCCGAGTATGGTTCGCAGATCTGGTCTCGCTCCTCAATGGCTCTACATGGGAGATACCGATCAGGACAGACCTACTCTAACAGGCGCAGGGCATGATAATTCACACTCGCCCAGAGTTGTGGAAGCTGTGGGTGTGGTGCTGCAGGGACACAACTCATAGCATCCGGTCTCTCAACCGAGGTTGTTGAGACCATCCTCCAATCAAGAGCTCCCTCAATGATGAAACTGTACGCCCTAAGGTGGAAACTCTTCACCTTTTGGTGCAGAGACCGTCAGCTTGACCCAGGTAACTGCCCAGTTGGTACAGTACTGGAGTTTCTACAAGCCAGGTTCTCTGCAGGGTTGACCCATTCCATGCTGAAGGTGTACCTGGCGGACATTGCGGCCTACCATGTCCCGCTCAATGGTCAGTCTTTGGGAAGACACCCCCTAGTTTCACGTTTCCTCTGCAGTACACTGACGCTGAGACCTCCAGTATGGTCCCGTATTCCTCCGTGGGACTTGGTTGTGTTGTTAGAGGCTCTTTGTAAAGCTCCATTCTAGCCAATACAATATATATCAGACAGACATCTAATCTACCTTTCTGTCGGCTATTACCTCTGTGAGGAGAGTTGGAGATCTTCAGGCCCTCTCAGTGGCCCCTGCTTATCTTGACTTTGCGCCCGACATGGCCAAAGCCTTCATATACCCTCGAGCGGGATATGTTCCTAAGGTTTCCTCAGTCATACCACGACCTGTAGTGCTGCAGGCCTTCTGCCCTCCTCCCTTTCGGGAGCCTGGCTAAGTGAAGCTAAAGTGTATGTGTCCGGTTCGAGCGCTGGACGCATACGTCCACAGAGCTGCTCTGTGGAGAAAATCGGACCAATTGCTAGTATGCTACGGTCCCCCAAAAAGGGGTTTTCCTACATCTAAGCAGACTTTTAGTCGTTGGATAGTTGAGACTATCAACACCACCTATGAGTTTCCTCTGGTCTTCCCCTGCTGTCGGGAGCCAAGGCTCACTCTACTCCGGGTATGGCGCTCCCCAAGGCCTTTCTAGTAGGTGTGTTCATGTTGGACATCTGCAATGCTGCGGGGTGGTCCACGCCTTCCACATTTGCAAAATTCTATGGCCTAGATATGCCAGTTAGAATGGCTTGTGTGGGATAGCCGTTAGCCATTAGCCGTATGCCAGTCAGTCCAGGTCCAGTTCTCTTGTCCTAAGCAGTGCTCTTCGGATACACACTAGGCAGGGATTTGGTAGTCTGGCAGTGTGGGCACATCGTTCCTCATAGCGTTTCAACACAGCTAGAGCTCCTGAAGAGGAACGTCTCTAGGTTACGCATGTAACCATAGTTCCTTGAGGGAATGAGATGCTGCGTCTCTGACGCAGTGCTTGCTGATACTCGAAGCTGATGCCGGCTGCATGTCTCTTGCCTTCATAGCTTCCTGGTCGCTTACGTCAACCCCGCCCGTGACGTCACGCTCTTCTATAAGACAGATTACACATGATATTCAGAGTCGCTCACGCTAAACACGTTCCCCGTAGCATTTCAACGCAGCGTCTCATTCCCTCGAGGAACTATGGTTACATGTGGTTACAACTTTAATCACAGGCTCATCATTCACTAGAACACCACACGCATTTGGAGACGGAGGACTGGTGGATGTGTGGTGGACGTGTGTTGTTTGTTCTGATGGCAAATATGTTCTTGGGGGAGGATTTCGCTGATCAGAGACTTTACTTTCATGGGTTTGCCCAATTTGTTTGGTAAAAGTTTCTTTAAAGTAATCTTCTAAATAAATGAAGCTGATAAAGGAATACAGAAATAAAAAGCAAGAAAAATAAAACATTTTCAAAGCACAAATTTTCTTCTTAAAAGGCTTCGTTTTTGGTCCACTTTCTTGATCCCATTTCCCTAGAGAAAAGAAAGAAGAAAAATGTTAAGGTTGTCTCTACTGAAGTTGTTTGCTAAAGCAACACAACTGCTGAACACTTTATCTCAATTTCATTTCATTAAAACCACTTACATGTGTAAAAGTTTGTGTTGGGACTAACTGTTGCAGTAACTGAAACTGAGCAGTGCATTTAAGTTCCCAGCATGCTTTGCAGAAGATTGAATTGAGAGAATATATGTTAAAGGGGCCATATGGGGCAAAGACTAAAGTCTCAAATCCAAAGATATAAATTTTTTATAAAAGTTAAGATTTGTCCACGCCCCCTTAAAAAGCCTTGTTTAAATACCTAGTTTTTGTGTGTCTTTTGTGTTTATTTTATTATTAAAGTTTTATTATTTCCCACCTCCTCCTTCCCAAAGAAGATACTACTGTTATTCGCCCTTAGTGTAAAGTGGTTTTCAACCTGTGGGCCTAGTGGGTCGCGATGGTACTGCAGGTGGGCCGCCAATAACTATTAAAATAAATAATAATATTGTTCATATATGTAAAAATGTCTGAGTCACAACATAATAAAATCATTTCATATAATTAGATAACAAAAAATAAATCGTTAACTATAAACTGTAACTATGCTTCCACTATTCGAGCTCTCTTATTGGTTTAAGAATAAACTGCCAATTTATCTTAGATATTTTTGCTGCATATGCTACAGAACAACAGCAGTTGTGCCAAGCAGTGCCAGCAGCCTAAGTTATTTTCTGTTCATTGCCAGATCATTCAATAAAGACAATATAGCTTCTGAGTACTTTTATTAGTTATTAAGTTATTAAGTTATTAACCCAACAATAGTGGGGTCATTTAATTTTGCTGCAGTGGGCCGCGCAAACATATGTATTTGGTTGTGTGGAACGTGAGTTGAAAAAGGTTGGGAACCATTGTGCTAAGAAATGTGCAATTTTGCTTACTGTAAATAGCATCTAAAAATAGCATCTACACTTATTGTAAATAGCCATTGCAAATATTAAAATATAGATTCTAACCTTATATTTGTACTATATATATATGGTTATAAATATGACGATCATACTGTATCTTGAAGATTATATTGTATTGAATGTTGTATTATAAAGACGTTGTTAATAATAATAATAATAATAATAATAATAATAATAATAATAATAATAATAATAATAATAAATATAGCTGCAAGCAGCAATTACGGGGCCAAGCACTCCAGTGGAAAGTTGAGGAGCTAAGCATGGCATGTAGCATCACACGAAGTGCAACAATGAGCAATTAAAGCATTTTTAGAATGATTGTTATTGAAATGGCTAAAAAAACAAATACAATATCTACAAGCATGATTACTTGGCTTATCAAGTTTGACCAATAGGTGGCGTTGTTATCAAATCAATTTGTTGTACTCTGTGTGACTTGTCAATGACACACACAACGTTTGGTGTCAATATGCCAAAGCATTGCAGAGATAAAGCCTCAAGTGTCATTTTGGCATTGTGCCTCAAATTTGTCGCTGTGGTATGCAAAAACGGTTTTGTCTATCGACACAAAATCCATAACATTTTGTCAGTAAAGTCTGAAGATCATTTGATTTAAATTTGGTGAAAATCGGACCTACGGTTGATGAGGAGTTCTAAAACAAGATAAATCAAAATGGCGAACTGGAAGTTCTGCTTAACCTGGCATATTTGGTATCTATGTTGTCGGCATAACCCAGGAAATATTTTGAGACCAGTTTCATTGAAATAAGCTAATGCATTAAAAAGTTATTAGCATTTTTATAAGTGTAATTATTCATGGTTAATGAATGGTTTATTACTCTTGATCAATAGGTGGCGCTGTTACCACATTTATGTGGCATGGTCAGTGTGATGTGACGATGACACATACAACGTTTGGTGCAAATATGTCAAAGCTTTGCAGAGATACAGCCTCAAATGCATTTTGGCACCCTTGCAGTAAATTCGTTGATGCGCTAAATAAAAACCGTTTCATATATCGACACAAAATCCAGAAGATGATCCACGTCAAATTTGGTGAAAATCAGACTAACGGTCTAGGAGGAGTTCGAAAAAGTAGGTTTTCAACATTAATCAAAATGGCGGACAGAAAGTATGGCCAATTTTCGCATATTTGGTATCGATGCTCTTGGCATGACCCACAGAATATAGCGAGATCATTTTTATTTCAATAGTCTAATTTATTCAAAAGTTATTAGCATTTTTGTGATATTTCATCATAACTCTTGACCACAAGGTGGCGCTGCCACCAAACATTTTGAGTACCTTCAGGGCATGGGGCCGAATATTTTTGTAATTATTTTCGTAACGATATGATGCTGCGTTCAATAAATAGAGCATTTTAAAACATAATTCAAAATGGCTGATGCCTAAAATGGCCAATACAGGAAAATTGTATATCAGTCATCTCAACATCACTCACTGAATCTAAAGAGACCAGTTGTGTGATTTTTGGCCAATCCGTTCAGAAGTTATAAGCCAAAATTTGCATTTTTCATATCTCCTGACCACTGGGTGCCACTGCATCGAAACACTGCAGGTAGTCTCAGGTCATGGTCTTTATAACACAAAAGTTTGGTCTCAATATGCCGAACCGTTACCGAGATTGAGCCTCACTTGCATTTTTGCTTGCTTTTCGTCAAATTTGTTCACATTCGAGAACGGTTGGATGAATCAACTTGAATTCCATAACTTTTTATAGCAATTTATGCTATTTTAGATGTGTTTTGACTAACCCACTTAATGTAGGTTTGCCTCTGCCTTTGACATTCACTGGTCCACTTTAGCTTAATTTTGGTAAAATATCAATTATATTATGACACATGCAATTGTCTGTCCATATATAAAGCCACAATATCAACACAGTTTAATCATTACAGTGTATTCATTATAAAAATATTACAGTGTTCTTTTCCATTTCTTGAAAAAGTTTTTTTTTTTTTTTATTTATATATTTTTTTTTTCGGCCAGTCCAGTCCCTATTTATTCGATTAGTTCAGCCACTGCCGCCAAGGTTTTTTTTTTTTTTTTTTCTTGTTTATTGATTTGTTTAATCATGTAAACAATGGCAGTTGGATATTAATAGCAGGTTAGAAGGGAAACGTCAGGCAAAAGACAATAAAGAAAACTTAGCAGTACCTTTCGAAAACATTACAGTGTTTCTTATCCCATCTTCCTTCTGTAGCCAGTGTCTATTCGGTCTTGCAGGTACACAGTGAAATGTTGCTCCTATGTGTGTGATATGTGCTGATCTGGGTGCCATGGGTTGGGTTTATCTGATTGTAGGCTATGATGAAAAAAAAAAAAGTTCCAGTCCAGGACAAATCGGACTATGATCACTGACTTCCCCAAACATTTAGAATTATTAAGTTACCTCTGTTCTTATATTAATATGTCATGGCGCATCACCTCAAAACTGACGCTGCGAGGTAAAGCTTGCTCCTCTTGGAAATTATTATTATTATTATTATTATTATTATTATTATTATTATTAAAGGTCTTTAAAAACAGGTTTATTTATTATAGGCCTATAATTAAATTAATATTGCAATAAAAAAAGTCTTTATTACAAGCATCATTTTTTTTTTTTTACAAAACACATTTATTCTCTAATTTATATATATATATATATATATATATATATATATATATATATATATATATATATATATTATTATTTTTTTTTTTTTAATGAAAAATTGTTTTACTTTTGTCTTTCTTTTTCTTTTTTTTTTATCTATTCTTAAAAAGTTTTACAATATTGATTTTACTTTACATTAGGCCAACTCTAAGGTTCTACAAAAATGGATGAACCTTATAATCCAGTTTTAGCCAGTTTGGCTTTCAACAAAATAACTCCCCTGATAAAGACACATCAGATCCAAGTGTCCTTCACAATTCTGTTGTTCAATAACCTTCATGGAGGAGCCTGTCTTTGTAATCATGCAGGGTTATATAACCCTAGCCCTAGCCAAGAATATAAAAATTTGCAAGAAGACAAGGGTGTTACAATGAATGGCAATGCCCAGATTCGTGTAGAGGACGCTATGAAGTAAAATGAGGGCAGTTTATGGCTAGATTAGAGATTCTGTAAGGAGGAGACAGAAACCTCAGCGTCAGACTCAAACGTCCAGGGTCTGTGCTATTTCCCTCAAAAAATTCCCTCATTCAGGTTTATCTGAATGAGTTGAAAATGACAAAAACCAAGGGATGAAACCGTGCCACCTGATTAAACCTGGCAGAACACACAACACTTACAACATTATATGTAAACAGTAAAGGCTCTGTTGCGAAACCAACTGAAACCAGATTAAACAGCTCTGATCGGGTCAAGGGTAAACTGTACAAATACAAGCATTTCAGTCCATACTGCCCACTCCTAACAGTCACCAACACTGATGAAATTTGACATTGCTGTATTTATTACTGATGTCACTATTATGGCTGGCTGGCTACTTAAATATAAATGTTTTTAATTGTTGTGCAATAAAACTATGGTAATGAGGGGTATGTTTTTGCCTGATTCATGATCTTACTAATAACACAATTAACTCTGAATTCAAGAATTACAGTAGCATTCCAAATTGTCACACCCCTGAACTCATTAACATGGAGTTAATTGATGTTAACTAAAGTTCGGGAGCAGGACCACGCTTCAAATAATCACCTGACTTCCAAAACCTCCATATATACCGGGCACCTCATACTGCTCTGCTAGTTTCGTTCTCTCGAATGAAAAATCTGTATCTAAAGAGTTTTAAAGCATGTCTGAAGATAACCAGCTACGGCTGAACTCATAAGCATATAACATATCATTTTGAGTGAAAAAATTAAGAGAAAATCCAAAAAAATTCAAAGGTACAAGACTGTGTATATATTTTAATTTCGAGTGAAGGAACGACTCATCCCATAAACCACCACGCCTCACTGAATTCGACTGAAGACACAACCGCGAACGAGCCTTTGAGCGACAAATATGACGACGGCCACGCAAACTTTTTCCTCCAGAGAATTTTATTTTATATAGTTAATAGCAGTTCTTTCAGTATTAATCGTGTAAATAAATATTGTTTTATATAGTTATTGTGTATTGATATTTATATTTACCATAGTGTATTTTGATATTTTATATTTATATTTCATCGTGTATATTGATATTTATATTTATCATTGTGTGCGTGTGTGAAAGCGGTTAATGATAACGTCAGCAACAAGTGCAGTGCTTTGTACCTGACTGCAATCACCGCTCAGTGGTCAACACGTCATTGCCATTACACAAATGTTCAGTAAATGCACAAAAAGGGATGCCTAGGCTAAATATTTTTTTTGACAGTGGCATTATAAAATGCTTGATATGACTCATACCATATGAAGGCTACAGTAGCCTAGCTAAAGTGGACAATAATGCTAACTAACGTTACCAACCTCCTGCAAAACTCACCAAAACTTTTTAGGTCTTGTTCTTCATGATGGCCCTTACAAAACCCACAAGCTGACCCTCGGACACGCTACACTCAACTATGTTGCATGTTACATGAACCGATCTAAAGTGATTTTCACCCCTTTGAACACTTTTGTTTTCCTCCATGAAAAAAGCCATCATGGCAGCCAAGGAGATCATGATTGCACTGATAAGTCTACCGTGCAAAAACGCAACACAGGTTTTTATTAATTTTTTTATTTTTATTTATGATCTTCAGTCTTCACTGACCTTTGCAGGGTTTAACCAGATGGTTACACGAGTTCCAGCAATCAGATGCATCAAAGTGGGATTGTGGGTAATGAAGTACTTATCCAAGACATCGCGAATAAAAGGCATTTATCTCAAAACAAGGTTAGTGCCCCATGAACCTTTGGCGTTTATATGACCATATACTATCGCTTAGTACAGCCGTAGCTGGTTTTAAGTCTACCGTGTGGTTTCGTTTTTATGGCTTATACCCCAACTGTCAATGCAGAAATTGTATTGAATTTTTACATCTGGCACCGGCTGTGGCTGGGACTGTGATGCTCTATTATGGGACTCACAGCTGAAAGTGCTCTACCAAACTTATAATTGTAACAGTTTCCTACTTCAGTGTGTTACAAACATAATTTTGCTGTCTTTAGAAAGAAGACACTTTGGGCTTTACTTTTTATCAACCAGATTTGATAATGCCTTTAAATATTAAAAGTTATAGACACTTAAGTGCCTTAAAAAAATAAACAAAAATAACACTTAAATATTATTTTTATTTGATATGAAAAAAAATACATGAAATGATACCTGGAGCAATCTAGAAAAGTAATGGGTTGAAAGCCACACGTCTCATGAGTTTCTGTTTCAAATCTGAATAAGATATCATGAAAAATGAGACTCCTGCTAATATTTTTATGAGACTATGTCTACACCCCCATATATATATATATATATACATATACATATATATATATATATATATATATATATATATATATATATTAGTGCTGTCAAAATTAGCGCGTTAACGCATTCGATTAATTTGAAATATTTAACGCGTAAAAAAAAAATAACGCAATTAACGCAGTTGCAGTTTTTTTTTTTTTTTCAGTTGTGGCCTATGTGTGTTCAACGTGCAAAGAAATATGGATAAGACCAAGGAAGGACTTTTAGACGGAAGGTTTCAGTATAAAACTCTGCCGGATTACTCTTCAGTCTGCCACAAGAAACATTACTCTTCATTTAGTCTGCCACAAGAAACAGCAACATTAAAATCATGAACTCAAATGTCATTGTTTAAAAAAAAAAAAAACAATGACTGTAACAGTGCGTAAATCAGACCTTTCTGTAACGCTAACGTTAATAAGCTTAAAAGAAAATAACGAAATAATTGTGTAGCGGAGTATTTTTTGTACACAGTGCCGCGAACTGTCAATCACTCCTGTGCGCGTGCATCACTGTCCTCCTCAGCTGCAGCAACTTGCGCTCTCTCTCTTCATCAAGCTTTAAAACAAAAAGGGGACAAAAAGATCATATTGTCTTTGTGCATAGGCTATAGATTAATTAGATAAATGAATATCTAAATTTGTGCCTTGCCGTCTACGGTATTTTTTTTAGAAGATGCTGCAGCCAATGAGCAGCCAGCGGGGGCTGCAGGACGACTCAACCTCCGCAGACAGTTTTTAATGTTTATCAGACAATAAATACTCAAGATTTTGCTTTAGTATAACTCACAACGAGTTTCACACACCTTCTCCGGCCACGTTGAGTTGTTGACACTTAACAGTGGTAAAAGCGACACATGCGCTATTCACTTGTGTAACTTAAGGGGGAATGGGTAATGTAGTTTCTGCTCTCGGTGGCGCACGGAGAGGTGGCGGTACGCTCAAGAGCTATATTTGGAAGTGGCAGTACCTGTGTGTACTGGCCCACTGAAAGCACTGGCAATGACTATACTTTGGAATTTTTTTGCAGTCCACTTAGAATTCAACATGGAAATCATTTTTGTTTTTTATTGGCATTGATTGTTTTGAAATTCAAATGGTACTTACATGCCTGTGTTTTTATTTCTGTAATAAATATGGCTTTCAAGCCAACAGTTAATTTGGAGGATATTGATGGTTTATTGCAGGTATGTTGTTTACATGAGAAAATCTGTGTTACAAGTTAAACAAAAATTCCAATAAACAATCATATTTTGAATTTAAATAGTTTCTTTGTCTTGAGTTGACATTAATTATTTACATTTTACATTTACATATCCAAAAAGTTTCAGTCTTTTAATTGCGATTAATCGCGATTAATCGCGATTAATTTTAAAAAATTGTGCGATTAATTAGTTAATTTTTTTTAATCGATTGACAGCACTAATATATATATATATATATATATATATATATATATATATATATATATATATAAATTACCAGTATTGAAGGCTTCTACAAACTATTTAGTCATTAAACATACCACTGCATAGATTTTTTTTTTCATTATAAAACATTATACAGAAACTTAGACATCATATAAGTGATTTATTTGAGCACAAGAAAAATACAATAAGAATATTGGAGTAAGAAAAATAAGAATAACAAGAAAAAAAAAAAAAAGATTTAACTTTGTTTGCAAGTTACAGAAAATCCTGAGATTGCTAGAAATGCAACATTTACAATGATTTACAAATAAGTGCTGATGTGCTGATGGCCACTTATACAGAAGGTAAATACACAAATGTGCCATAAATTAAATAATCCACTCTCTCTATTCATATAGACGTGTTCACTTTGATAGCTGTGATCATACAGTAATAACGAGCTGATTTGGGCTATTTTTCACTCAAACAGATGGTTATCATGCAGCTACATTCACATTCAACATAAAACACACTCTCACAAATATAAAAACTGTTGTAAAACAAAGAAAAAGGCGATCGCTATAAGTTCTGCCTCCATCAGCTGACAGGTGCGTCAGAGCACGTCACGAGGGAGAGCCAAAATTCGAATAAACTATCTTTCGCCTACCTTTCATTCATTCTTTTTTCCGGTGGATCGCTTCATCGCTTTTCCAGGCTTCAGGCCTGGACCCCGCCTCGGCCCATTGACCCGTTGGCTCCACCATGGCTCCCTGTTCCCTCCTCTCTGCCATGACCCAGCAGTCCACAAGCTCCACCTGGCTCCCGTGTACCTCCGGCTCTGCCTTGGTCTAGCACTGACCATCCTAAGCCTCGGGACTTCACTCCGGTGGTTCGCCTTGTCCCTCTGGCTCCGTCGGGCTCCTTCATTCCCTTGGCTCAACCTCAGTCATCTGTCGCTCTGGCTCCACCGCGGACTTCCAGTTCCACATCTCAGCCTCGGGCTCCTCCACCTGCTCTGCTGCCTTTGCTCCAACCCCTGGAGTTGGTGGCCATTCCTCCTCCATGGCTCCTCCCACCGTCGACTCCACCTTGGGCCATTATGGCTGTGGCCTGGGTCCAGGTCCTCTTGTTCCAGGTCCCTCTTGTCTCCTTGCTTTCTCCTCGCTCCGTCGTCTCCTTCCATGGTCTCTGTCTGCTGGCCCCCTCCCGTGAGTTTGTTCTCCACCTGAACCTCCTCCCAAGTTCCCACCCACGCCTTCCACTGTTGTTGATGCGGTGCAAGGATGCACCTTCCAGGAGTGGTGAGTAATGTCACACCCCGTAAACATTTAGTTATGTCGCCCCTGTTACCTAGTTTCTGTCTCCCGTGTTTGATTTGATTAGTTCCCAGGTGTGTCTAGTTTCTTCCCCATGTGTTCCATGTCCCTGTTAATTTAGTAATTCCTCTCACCTGTGTTTGCCCCAATTATGCTGCCTTTTAAAGGTCCTAGTTTGTTCATTTTTTTTTTCAGGTCTACAATTTACATATGCATGTCTTGTTTCCACAGTGGATTTACCCCTGTGTTGGATTAATAAATTCTTATTGTCGCTTATCCTCGGATCTGTGTTCCTTGCGGGCAGCGTAATGTAACGCCATAATGTTGTTATAGAACAGAGTTCCTCAACAGGCAGCACGCGGGCCACATCCGGCTCCTGAGAGAATAAAAGTGTGTCCTGCACTAATTTCAAATTGAATTTGGCATGTACTGGACTACGTCACACAATACAAAGTTCCACCAGGGAGAGGGAGATGATAAAAAAAAATTGCTAAACCAATATATCTATAGTCGTTTAGTCTTTATTTCCAAATGTGGACACCACACGCAACTTTTGACTATTTTTTATTTTTTTTTTCTCTTTGAACAATTACATTATGGGCAAAACGAAATGTTACAGAAATTTGATTAATGCCTTACACTACTTCAACAGTAAAAAGTAATGTTACTGTAGTGCATTATTTTTGTTATGCTTTACTCTCAACACTAGGATGCAGTCTTGGATGCGGCACAACCAATGTCCGACTATAAACTGCTGACTCCTTCTATTTATAACATGACACCACAAATGATGTGACTGCAAAGACTTGGTGAGTGTGTAGAAAAGAAGAAACTGAAAACAGATGATTTTAATGTGAATGGACTGAACAGTTTTGTGTGAGTTATATTGTAGTTATGAAATACATGTGTTGGTTCGCATTGAGTTTGCTTAAATGTCTTTTCGAGATCTGAAAATGCTTCTATTATGGCTATTAATGCAAAATAACATTCAGACTCACATTAGACCATTACACTGGGCACATTCATTAACTGAGGTCATTGATGTCATATTTTGTATGTTGTTCCTGCTGCAACGCCGCAGAAAATAAAGGCATTCCTAGTATGGTAAATGGACTGCATTTATATAGCGCTTTCAACAGACCCATGGCCATCCAAAGCTCTTTACAAGTTCCCTCACATTCATACACCGACCGTGGTGTCAGCCATGCAAGGCACCATCCAGCTCGTCAGGAGCAGCTGGGGTTAGGAGTCTTGCTCAAGGACATTTTGGTGGAGCCGGGGATTGAACCACCAACCTTCAAGTTTGTAGACTTTTAGTCACATGTCGCACATCGGGTGGTTAGGACAAAAACAACATGGAAAGGATACTTTTTATTGCATCGTGCCAAAAAAAAAAAAAAAAAATCTAAGTATAAAAATATTAATACTGTCCAATCTAATTATTGAATTTCCCATTAGGGAAAGTGGAGAGAAAAGATCCAGTCTAGAGATGAGCAGGTACAGTTAATTTGTATTGTTGTTTGTTTTTTTTTGTTTTTTTTTTATATTCAACAGACAAAGTTTTTCTGTATCTAAATGCAAATATGGTCATAAATGTTTGATTAAAAATGGACTACTGGATTATATATATATATATATATATATATATATATAATAACAATTCTGTTGTTGAAAACGTTGTGGCAGTAAGAGAGGCTACTATGAAGGGGGCCCTTATGTTTGCTGTTTGTCCGGGGACCTATATGTTCTTAAACTAGGCCAGGTGAAAGTCAGTGATTTCCAAATGTAGCTCACTCTTAAATATATTTACATCAAATTATATGCAAATATGTCAAGTAAACGAACTTGAATTCAGTTTAGAGCATACAGAGTCATGTCCTCAGTTGACTTAAACTGACTCAGAACAGCCTCTTATCTTCCTACTGCAAACACCAAAAATACACCACACCCCTTCCTTCCTTTTACTCTATTCACTCTAAAAACTTGGTGCTGATGGGGGGGGGGGGTTGTTTTCATGATTCACAAGCATCTATCTACTACAGTATTGTGTGATGTTACTGTTGACATATAATAACTATCATAATGCTTTTTTTTGCCTCATGCTTTCATCCATGTGAAGTCTGCATATTTTTGAAAGTGACCGTATGTGCAAAGAGTCACATTTATGAAGGTGAACTTATCAGTTGGTTAAATATTTTATATATATATATATATATATATAACATATTACATATAATTTGGGAGTAAAACAAAGAGTGGCACATTTTATTGGTGATAATTACTTTGTACATTTGCAACTGCTTTTTTATCACTTATTCAGAAGCACCACAAAATGATATAGTTTCATCGTTTAAACGGACTACGACAGACATTTAGAAGTTGATTTTAAAATGTTAAGTATTGCAAATAAAAATAAAGCTTGCACTTTTACAAGTCTATAAGTGTGTCCCATCACGTGATGACAAGTTCAGCACACACTTGTGGTTTTCATGCTCACTTGAACACTTGGACCAATTGCAGAAAACACGACATAGAAGTAGTCATGTGCAGGGGTGCTTCTCAATTCTTATTTGTGCATCCTCGTTTCCTTTCCTCGCGTCTTCAGGAGGATCGGAGAATTGAATCAAGTGAAATGAAATATCTTCGCTCCCTTCAGCGTCACTTCAAAGCATCATCAGCTGCGCTAAAGGGATCTGCCCTTATGTTGTTATAAGACATTCTTAATAAATATTAATAAAGCATGATGCCATGTTTGAAGTATATGACAAGTATGGTTTATTTAAACTGCAAAGTTAAAATATAAATTAAAATTATTATATATATATATATATATATATATATATATATATATATATATATATATATATATATATATATATATATATATATATATATATATATATATATGAATTGTCTATATTTTTTGTTGTTGTTCAAATACGGTCATTCATTAATTAATTTCTTTGTTCAACTTTTTACAATTGAGGCAAAACCAGACTGCATAAAAAGAGGTCACTGTGATTTTGCCAAGAAAGACATGTTCCTGGCTCAACATTATTATCCAAAAATATAGACTTTAAACCCTTAAACCCTGCCCATAATTTATTCCCCAAATCAGAGGGAAATTAGCTGATTAATAAAGGTGTTGAAGCATCCAACCCTGATTGTAAGCCTAAATCAGATATTTTTTTGAAAACTTATATCTCAATTCTGATTGGTTGATTAGAATGTTGTTTCAGGATCAACAAGAATGTTGATCCAGGAGCGTGCTATATCACGCTCAACATGGCTATATATTGATGCATATAAAAATGTCATATTTAGAAACAAAGGATTTTCACGTGCAATAGCTTTATTGAAAGACTCTTTCATAAGTTCAGGATTAAAGATTCAAGATTTTTATTTGTCACATACACAATTATATAGAGCATATTTAACAAGCAGTGTAATGTGAGTCAAAGCATGTGTAAACTTTTTAACAAATATATATTACCACACTTTCCCCAGTTGACTAATCAGAACAAATTAAGACAATTGTTCTGTATCACAAGTTTTCTGAAATGTTGTTTAAGTATGTGAGAGATTTTCTAATTTGATTCAAATATAAACTAACCTTTACTATCAGCAGCTAGAATAAAATAAATTAAAATAAAATACATTTTTATCATGCTTTTTGGAAATACATTGTTTTTATATATATATATATATATATATATATATATATATATATATATATATATATATATATATATATATATATATATATACATATATACACACATATATACATATATACACACATATATATATATATATATATATATATATACACACACACATATATAGCATGCAATTGTAGTATCTTACCTTCATTGAGATCAAAAGGAATAGTGAAACTATTGCAACCTTATAAATGTCCCGTTTTCTTTTTCATATTAACCACAAGGTGGCAGTAACTCCCAACTAAGTCTGGGGCATGAGTTGACCTTACATGGCCTTTAACTGAATTTAAGTAAAGAGAAAACATATCACAACGTAAATACACACACACACACACACACACAACAAAAGTCAAACACTTGAAGTCTATTTGGATGTTAAAATGTTAGAACCGCTGCAATGATTGTCAGGTTGTGATGATCTGAACTAGGAACATAAACAGTGAAATCATGTTCACACGTTCTCTCAAGTTTCATCTGTGTTTTATCACATGTGATCCGGGTGTCCAGATGAAAACCCCCACCTTCCCAGGCCTCTCAGCTGAATGTGTGGATCCATCAGTGTCTGGGAAGCCGCTCGGAGACCTACCGCTCTGCAATAGACTTGCAAATCACTCCACCCTTCTGCCACTGCATTAGCATACAGATGTTGTTAAGAAAAGGAGAGTAGCCTCACAAAAGGAGCCCTGATGTGAGAAATGCCCCTGCATGTCATTTACTGCCCAGCCTCGTCTCCATTAAAGGCACTGAGACCTTTGGCTATTGTCCATGACCGTGTGTGACACTGGGATGTTTCTTAGCCTCCCATGCACAAATGCTGGAACAATGAGCAAAGCAACACACAAAAGCCTTCATCTGTTCACTTGTCCTTTGTGTGTGTTTTCAGCGTGAATAATTAAAAGAGCTGTCAAGTGTGCATTTTTCTTTCTCTCTAGAAGGCAGATGGAAGGAGTAGCATTCAACCGTGTTTGTGTTGTGTGAGCTTCACATGCAACTGCTCGTACTGAGCAAAGCTTGAGAAGGTTCACCACAAGTGCGTGAATAGACACACAGTGACATTCAACAGCACTTTAGAAGAAAAACTAAGGAATACGGCTTTTTTTTTGTTCTGGTTCAAACTTTATTTTAAAACAATATATTATAATGAAAACGGGCATTACCATCCCATGGAATGTAAACAGTTCATTTAAATTATATATATATATAAAGAAACATGAAATGAAAGCACAACACAATATACTGTTGTCACACTTCAAAAACATAAAAATAAAAATAAAAAACATAATGAAATAAATACGTTTTAAGTTAACAAAAGGCAAAAGCGTGTCTTGTCACAAGGCAAAAAGTTGAAAAACAACAATAAAACACAACCTACGAACATCAGAACTCACAGTTCAGGCTATTTGCAAATGACAAGTTTCACCTCTAAAATAGAAACTGAGAGTGCAAAAGACGAAGGCCGTGGTATGACTCGACTCTTTTTCTGGTACATTGTCACTTACACATTCACGTTGGCTTGCATATGAACACTTCCCTGTGGATATCTCTGACTATTATTATTATTATTATAACTGAGAAAGGCTTTAAAATGATCCTGAGATTCCAACTTTGAGACTCTGTGCAGCTAGTCTTCATTAAAGCTAAGAGATTTAGCTCGTGCAAAGCAGACATATCTACATTGTTCCTTCTTTGAAATGCATATAAAACAAAAACAACCAATGCATGTTACAAAAAAGCAATAAATAGGTTTTAAGAAAGGACTATGGTTAAAACTACTCAGTAATACTGTCCATTTAAAAACGCCTTAACTAAAGGCTACAGTATGTTCACGGAGCGGGTTAGACGTTACACTAGATGTATATACTCTAAGTTGCTCGGCTTTGGTTAGACTACAGATGGACGATTTGGGAAGGTTCATCCTACAGACAAAACACTGCAGAACAATTCCCCAAACACATAAACCTAAAGTGAAGTTCCCATTGCAGCTTCAGACTGGTATACAACAGTATACATTGTGTTCATCACATGACATTGGAGCTCTTTACGAATCAAGCACAGAGAAATATCTGCGCAGACGAGCATGCAATATGCACAGGTAATGGTTTCTAGTCGTCTGAGACAGACAGGCGGCTGAAGATGGGCAGTCGTCGGCCGTCGATGCCAGGAGAGTCGCAGCCGCTCAGACTGCTGGAGCTGGTGTAGCCGTCCTGATCGGAGAGAGAGTCCGTGGACGCGCTTCGCTGCAGAGCGGACAGGCAGGTGACCGCGTAGGCCAGGTTCTGCACGCTCTCCGAGTCGCTGATGGTGTAGAAGCTCCCTCTGCCACCCAGATCTGCGAAGGGATGGCTGTCTTTCAGGATCCCCGGCTCGGGGAACAGAGGGGACAGCAGGTCTGGACTCCCGGTGGATGGCGGCGGGGACACAGAAGAAGATCTGGAGAAGGCCAGGGCGTCCGGGACTGCGTGGAAACCGCTGAGGGTTTGTGAGGAGAAGCCGCTGAAGCTGACGCTCTGGCGGAGCTGCGGTCGCGCTCGGATGCTCTTGGTGTTCTCCGGAAGCCCGTTCTGCTCGTCTGCGTTGTGTATGAAGTGACACCGAGCGCCGTAGGGGCAGAAGCCGATGGTGTGAAAGGTGCGGCACGGCTCGGTCTTGTACTTCGGGTGTCTGTTGAGGCCTCTCAGCTCCTCCGTCCCGTGAGCGAACTGGCATTTTGCGCCGTATTTGCATGTGGCGCTTTCCTCGTAGGTGCGGCAGAGCTCGGTCTTGTAGCGGGTGGACATCGGCGCTGTAGAGGTCAGGCCGAGTGCCTTCGGGCAGGTCAAGGAGCTGTTGCTGATGCTGAGACCCGGCGGCGGAGGAAGAGGGCTGGACGTCAGGCTCTCGCTGGCCACATGACCCTCGATCATGCTCACAGACCGGTCGACTCTGAAGGGGATCTGGCTCAGGGAGGAGCGCGGCAGCTGCGGCTGCTTCTCGTGGCTCCAGAGCTGGGTGGTGGCCGGCAGAGGCCAGGGGCTGGTGTCATTACTGTTGAATTTAGAGTTGGGAAGCGTCACGGGGCACAGGGAGTGTCTGCGCTGGAAGCCCACCACACGCTGCTTCTGCGTGGCTTCGGTCAGATCAATACCTCGGAAGCTCTGGGAACAGAGAAAGAGAGAGACCTCGGTATACTGTGTGGTGTGCAAGTTTCAATGAAGCAAGAAAGCAACCATAGAAAGGCATGTAAAAACAACAGGTTATATGGACCCCATTGGCAATATTGACTGGGTTTACTATTACTTCAAATCGAGTTCATTTTTGTTTAGGTGCACGGGCAAGTGCAAGTTTTCAGTTTTGAAAAGCAAGCTTAATATTCTTACCTTGTAGAATTCATCATCCAACTCCAGGAAGGGTGTGAGGAAATCTGAAGGCATTTTCAAGATGCCTGGCTGTGATTCTTTATGTGCAGTTGAGGATGTGTTGAACTGCTCAACAACTGATGTCAAGATCTGTTTCTGTTACAACCCCACTGTTGGAATCTCATTTTATAAGCGGAAACTTCTGGCCCCGCCCACCTTTAGAAGAGGCGTGATTTAGTGCTTTGTTCACGCCCCCTCAAGTCTGAGGAAAGTTTGCTTGTGTCCCCTCAAGGGTTTCACAAAGGACAAGCACTTTTAAGACTTTTATACTTCCAAGATCATCTCAGACGACGTGTAAATTAATTTAAAATGGCTAAAGATGGATCTACATGAAGAAAATTAGTTGTATTTAAAAACAAGCTTTTAAAATAATAACAATTATATTATATTATATTATATTATATTATATTATATTATGTAACTTTAAAATCAAAGTTTATTGACTTTTTTAACTTTCTTACAGGTAAAACTTCAATGTTTTTTTTTATTTCAGGAAGTTGCCAACATTTCTCATTTTCATTTAGTTTAACTTAATAAATTAACAAAAAAAATAACAAAAACTATATAAACATTACAAAATGTATATATTAATATATTAATTCAAATTATAATAGTATCTCACTGATGCAAAATTAAGTTTGGAGTTGTATTTCAACGTATAAGTAACATTTAAGTAACATTTAACATTTAAGTGACAAGTATTTTGTAACATACCCATAGTTTTAAGTAAACATTCTTTATAAGCCTTGAATGAACTCAAACTGGCCTTTAATTTGAGCATTTATTCATGATTCCCAAAACTAGAAGCTCCTTATTGCATTATATCACAACTTGAACATGTGGAAATCGTTTAACTCATATAATTTCTCAGAACAGGCTTTGCTTCTCTGTTTCGTGTACGGTTCACACTCCTCTGTTTGTGGTATTCGGCTGTAAATGACTGCTAACCTGAGGCTGTTTTCACTTCCGTCATTATGTCACTGTGAGAAACCTCATCATACTTGATGGGGAAAATCAAGTGGGCAATTGTAGCCCAAAATCACCTTTACATGACCAAGAGTCCCTGGGAGACCGCTGAGAGGCAGTGTCATAATTCATTACAGAGATCCAAGAGCGTTCAGCTGCATTAAACCGATTAGTCATCTGTTCATAATACTCCATTATCACCAATTTGTAGTCAATGATTTCCAGTAGTGAGGTTTAGTACTGCATACTTGAATCAGTAGGGTTTCTTTGGTTTATTTTGAGCAGATTGTTAATCAGATCCTGCCATCAGAAGGGTAAAATACATGATCTACTCAAAGTCGTATGGCTTTCCTGAAAGTAAATCATGCTCTTTTGGCTCCCATTAACTTCCAGTTCTTCAAGAAGTTTGCTTGTGGAAGATATGAACGTCATAAGGATTGGATCTGAAGTGCATGAACATTTATACTTGCAATTTAGTTATCTACGCATCCCTAGTTGCACATTTTGGGTAGTTTTACCTTCTTCGTCAATCTGACATTTACACTGGACCGTGCAAAGAAACCACAAGCAGTTCTCACCACATCAGCTCTTGTGAAACAAGACACTACAAATATTAACAAAGCTGAGTCCCCACTGTCCCTTTAACACACAGTGAAGTCTTATCACAGAGTGAAGCATCAACACCTTACAGAGAAGCACACTCTCCCTGACAGCACTCGTTCTTCTGTGACTGAGAAAGACTGGAGAAGTTACATTTGGGCAGAGAGATGCACAACTGAAGGCAAAGGCTTTATTTGTTGCAAGTAAACCAGATTCAAGCAGGAGAGGCCTATTGAAAACACTACTAGATGTGGGATGGACTTTGAAAGTACTGTTTTAGATCCCATGCACTAATGCAATACATTCTCTTGTGTCTTTTATTCTGAACTCAAACTGATTTAATTGCAGCTATTGTTCCCAGCAGGCCTGAATAACTTCTTTTGAGACAAGTCGAAAGGCAGAAAAGAGAAGATGGAGGAGATTGCACAACGATGGGCTTCACAACGGTAGAAAAGGAGCTTAGAAAAGGACAATTACACCACAATAGACCTCCTGGAGTCCTGGGAGGGATGCTGTGCCCTTTTTTCTAGGGAGATATGGAAATACAGATGGATATGCTCAGCTAGTGTTCCAAACTTATTTATTTAATGTTTTCAAGTTTCTTCTTTTCAAGTAAGAAATACAGTATAAACAGTAAAATTGTGAATTATTGTCTTCTATGTGAATATCTGTTCAGATGTAATTTATTTCTGTGATGCACATCTGTATTTTCAGCATCACCAAGGACTCTTCAGAAATGATGTGCTGCTCAAAAAACATTTCTGATTACTATTAATGTTGAAAAAAGTGGTTCTGCTTCATTTTTTTTTTTTTTGGACACAGTGATACATTTGTTTCTTCAGGATTCTTTGATGAATAGAAAGTTCAAAAGAACAGCCTTTATTTTAAATAGAATTACTTTGTAACATTATCAATGTTAGAATGCAACATTGTAAGCATTAGAATGATTTCTGAAAGACACTGGAGAATGAAGGCTTATATTTAGTTCATATTTTATTTCCTTTTAATTAGTTGTGATCATATAGCTATTAATGAGGCCTAAATGAATTAACGACAGCGTCTGTGATGTACTGAAGCCATGCCAGACACAAGAGTGAAATCTGCTCAGTTTTTTCTCCTTAGACAGGAGGAAATGTCGCTGTGCTACTTATAGGCGCCTTACATAACGCAGAAAAACAAGTGTGTTATCGCCGCCACCCTCCAGCCGTTTAGGAGGTTAAACTGTAGCTGTGAGGTTTTGACCAGCTCTCTTCTGGCTCTTTCACTGTTTGATATGGGAAGCTGCTTCTCTGAGCCCCATTAACGCTAAACGATTCTGAGAACAGACGCACAAAGTCATCGTGATAATTGTCTGTGGATGAGAACAGATAATGGCCCTCTCAGAAACGTGGTTTTGAAATAACTTTTTTTAGGAGCCGCGTCTTGTAAACATGTCCATTGAGCTCCTCAGAAACCATTAAATGATCATTAAGTAATCCAGCAGCTATACGATACGTGCAGACCGGGCTATTTGACACACTTCTTACTCCGGTGAATATTTATCAAGGTGGGATTATTTTGAAGTCAGCTTCTGTATGGACTGTGAAGTCAATGAAAAAAGGTTCATCACAAGTCATCACAATGGAATCGTGATGGAAAACGGTGAATAAAACAGTCAGGAGTTTTGATGGTTTGAAACTAATATGCTTTGTGAAAACAAGTGTGCATGAAAGAGCACACTTCAAATCTTAAAAGTAGCTGTACTTGCTTACAATAACATTCATTTTAAGTGACAGAGAGACAATTTCATGACGGTTTCTTAACACACTTAAGTAGACTTTTAAAAAGTGCAGTTTTACTTAATATGCATTTTAAATAGATGTTTTATAATTAAAAATACAAATATTTTGTCATGCTTTTAAGAAGTGCGCTTATTTAAATTTTTCCGTTTTAATGCAATTGCATCTATAGGTGTAACATATGCTCATGCAAGTTTAAATAACATGCACATAAGCATCTGAAAGCATTACATTCAGTTTATTCAAGTTTATTGTTTCCATAATAATATGTGTATTTTATAGAAAAAGGACTAATAACGCACATCTTGTGACAACTTGCCCCAGTCTCCACAGTAGCAAACTGCTATTCACCCTCATCACTTCATAATGCTGAATATGCAAAACAGCTTGCATCTGAAGTTTATCATACATATCTGAGCATCCAAACACATTAAAATGCACGCTTATTTTTAAACTTGCCTGCTCATCCATGCACGAGCAAGACGTAATCTCTTTGATTGATATTCTGATGTTCAGGTAACTGGTTTCAATACGTTTTTCTGTCAGCAAACACGTGTTCGCATCAGAAGAGAAGTCTCCTTCCCCCTCAAACTATCCTCTGGGCTCTACAGCCGCTCTGACTTCACCCCCTCTGGAAATGGACCGACCTGCTTTGTGTTTTCTCCACAAGGGTCTTTTTGTTGCAGGGCTCCATATGCCAGACAAGGGACTCAAAGACGTGTAGCCCCAGCTCTGGCCGTAAACACGTCTGGCCTGGAGCTGGGGGGGGGGGGAGCTCATGGAGGGAGGGGACGCTTTCTAGCCGCGCTGCAGTGGTGTGAATGGGATGTGGGTTTGTTGTAGGTCCAAACCTAGCTGAATCAATATGAGAAGCAGAGGGTCTATAGAAGAGCCCTGTGTACGTCCTCTGTCCTGGACAGGGTCCACAGAGCAGTTCCCACACACACACACACACACACACACACACACTCACTGACCACAGGGACATACAACACTCTTTGTGTAGAGGAAAGACTGGAAGCAGATTGAATGAACAGTTCCTTACTAAAAAAGACGGAGGGGCAGAGTCTCGACTCAGATACAGTGATACGTGTCTAATTTTTAGGGATGCATTGATATTACATTTGTATATATTCATGAGAAATAGATAACAATCTCATAGAAAGTACACACACACACACACACACACACACACACACACATATATATATGTATATATAAATTATCTATAACAAATTTTACACACACATGCACATAAACACAAATTGATATGTATGTTACAATATTACAATTCTAATATATTGTGAGTATATTATGTGTACATTTAAATAAATTAAAATAAATATTACTATTAAAGCCTTATTATAATCTTAAAATTTACAAAATCATTACTAAAATCCAATTTTATTAAATATACAAAATACGTTCTCTAAAATTTATATATAATTTATTATTTAATTATATCATAAACATAATAAAATAATAAAAACTAAATCTAAATTCTGCTTTTTTAATGCTACAATATATATTTTTTTCATGATGCAGTGTAATGTAGATTTAAAAATAAATGCATTTTAATAGTTTTACTAAATGATTGGTATTTTATTTTAAGGATAAACTTGATGTATTGTAGATGCATTGTGCACCTCTAATATTTAATAGTAAACATTAATAGTGGTGTATTCAATTATTCTTTCACTTCATAGTTTAATACTGAAGCTGCTTTAAAACAATATTGATTGTATGAAAGTACTATAATAAAGCTGACTTGCCTTGAAAATACAGCTAAAAAGCTAATGAATACAAAACCAGTAACTCTTGAAAAAAGCACTCTTGGAAAATATTTGTGAATATCTCAGAGGTTCACTGTGTTTCAAAATCCCTTTGAGAAGTCCTCAGTGTTCCACACCCGAATAATAAATCCTGCTCGTCCCATTAGAAAGTGATTGTAATCCCGCCGAATAAAAGACATCCCAAGCCATCTGGGCTTTGACAGGATCCACACATATGTAAATGTGTGTGTGTTTGCAAGCACTGATGGCTCTTCTTAACACACATTTCCTGAGCTTCCTCTTACCTGCCCATTCACACCCTCTTTATTTCTCGAAGTGCATGCATTTCCATGTGTGAAGTGATAAGAATGGCTGTGAATGCTTCAGTGTTTACAGAGATGAAGATCATTGTTGTGCTGCTGATTTGGGACAGTGGTTTGGGAGGGGAATCAGCATGTCCTCGCTAACTCGTCTAAACTGTAACTTTTAGCAGCATCGGTGAGGGATCTGAACTAATGTTAATGTTAGAAACGAACAGTAGCTCGGCTCTAATAATGGTGTCATAATATATGATGCATTTTTTTTTTTGGTATTTTATTAGGTGTTGGAACCTGTGGAAGCCTTTTTTTGCCACTGAATAATAAAAAAAGGTAAATAAAAAAAATAATAATTGTAACATTTTTTTCTTCTTCTCAGATTTGCATGATATAAGCTTGTAAATCAGATGTTTTTCTCAGAGTTGCGAGTCATAAATGCAATTGTGAGATACAAAAAAGAACTGCAAGTTTATATCCCGCAATTTTGAGAAAAAAAGTCAGAATTGTGACATGCAAACTTGCAATTGCAAGAAAATAGTCTTTTTTTCCTTTATAACTCACAACTGCATGTTTAAAAAAAAAAAAAAATAAATAAATAAAAAAAATAGTCTTGGTCTAATGGTTAGAGAGTCTGACTTGACAAAGGTTGCAGGTTTGAGTCAAAATGGTATTTATTGTTAGAATTTTCCTACAAAATGTCAATATTTGAAAGCAGATACTTCGTATCATACCAAAAGTAACCTGCTCTGTCTCGTCTGTTGGTGTTGTCAGTGTCCTCTTTGCTCTGCGATATATTTTTCTGAATTGTAAGAAAAAAATGTTGCAATACCGTTTTTTTTAAAATATATATATTCAGTTTAAGGGACAATGTAATTTCAGCTCACTCATCCTGGTTTTATTGCCTGTCACAGCCCAGGAACGGTGGATGCAGCGGTTGCTGTGGGAGAAAGCTGCAGCTGGTCAGGATGGTCATGTTGACCAGTCAAAAGGTGGACTTATTACGCTGGACAGAATCCAGACAAAAGCTCTGGCAAACCTCTTTTCATCCTTTCTCTACTCTCAGCGCATTATCCCCTCTTCTCCTTTGTTTTCAGCTGCCTGTAACCCACTGATGCCCTAAATCCTTGCATGGATGTTGAGAGAGATGCTGGGAAGCATGCAGGAATCTCTTGGGATTTCCTACACGTTTAGTGACTCCACCCTGACATACACGAACAGACTTTATGGTCTTACAATTAAACCGACGGCTGGCAGTATAACGGTATGTGTAAAACACACTCTGCAAATACCAGCAGTGATCTCAAATGAATCCAACTTGTTGGTTTTAAGAGCATTTCTCCAATTAATTTTAATCTAATTCCTTGAAACGCTCACTACTAAAATAATCATGCAGTTTTAATTAAACATTACTTAAATGTCACATTATATAGCTCAAATCTGTGTTCCTTACACTTCAGTCATTCATTTATTTTTATTTAAGTTTTAATAATTCAATAACTAATGAACAATTAAAGTTCATTTATTTATTTATTATGCATGGTTAGTCAAAATATGGGCACTTATGCATGAGAAGTTATTTATTTTCATGCAAATGTAAATATTGCACAAAATGAATGAATAATAAATGAACTAATTAATTTAGTTAAGTCTAAGTTAAGACACACAGCCGTTCGGTGAGATGAACACAATGATCTCAAGACCAAAACTAGGCTCCCAGAAGCCAGATCTTGTTTTATGTCTCTGGCCATCTGCTGCACAAGAGGAGCAGTGCAGTGATGTGTCATCTGTAACACACACACACACACACACACACACACACACACACTCGTTGCATGTGTCTGTTGGCGGGTCTCTCTGGTGAGGTGTTTTGTTGTGCTGTTAAAGACACTCTTGACAGCTGGTACAGTGTTATTTTAGGGATAGAGTGGGGTGTGTATTTGGATGTGTGTGTGTGTGCAGTGGCGGTTCTACATTGAAATACACCCTGGGCGAGACCCCTTTCGAGCGCCCCCCCCCCACACACACACACAAAATAGCAAACAAAGTTCTGCACAAACAGCAATATTTTATTATAACAACTGTTTTCATATGATGTGATATCATTGCATGCATGTTTCCAATTTGCCATTCCTGCACTTGTTAAATTGATGTTCCTCTTGGAAAACAATTTGCAGCAGAAGCAAAAGAGGCTGTTGTTCTTAATTGAAGAAATCAGCCATCTTCTTGCCATCTTTTCACCACTTAATAATGTCTTCTTAAAATATTAGTGGTGGCAACTTCTCCCATTACTCTCATTCCTACGGAAAACAAAGCCAGGTGGCACTTTACTTGGTCCTCTGTGAACCAGCTCAGTCCGAATCCTGTCAGTCAGATGTGAGCCAGTGGGGCTCAGTGGGGGTTCAGCTCCAGGCATTTCTATCAGACAGCATATTGGCATATTACTCAAAACACATAGCAGTGAAAAAACACAGTCCTACTCATAAATTATCAGAAATATTAAAATTACATTAAATTGCAGTTGTCTTGTAGCCCACACACACACACACATACACACACACACACACACACGATATGCACACCTGAAAGCTCATGCTGGGTAGAAGTAGAGGCAAAGAGGTCTTCATCCTCAATATCAGATATTTGTGGAGACATATTTGTAGCGGAGGAGGTGGTTGGCTCATCCTGACCAGTGGTAGAGGATGCTCCAAAATATTTTAGAAGTGCCCCTGAAATTGCAATTTAACTGCATTTGAAATCAAAAGACCATAGGATAATGTTTTATAAAGCTAAAACAGCCTGGGGTCAAATTGACTCAAAACATAATAGAAGGGTTACATAAACATGCTCTTACACACTAAATGTCTGTCATTACACGCTATATCCTCCTAGACCCGAAAAAAAACAACATTTATTTATTTCATTTTTTCCCCCCATGTCATCACATTTTTTAGAGCATAGAAACAAATAGTAAAACAAATACATTGAAAAATTATATTTTATTCACGTTATGCTATGGTCACTGGGACTCAGTTGTTTAAAAAATAAAATGACTTTAAATTATATGTTTAGGCAAAAACAAAAACTTTTTGGGTTTCAGGATATTTTTCAACCAAAATTTGTATATCAATCTAACTTTTCATGGAGGTACCATTAGGTTACTGCCTCAAATTATAGGCATGACACACTTTTAAAGCATCATAGCAAAAATGCTAACAAAGAGTTATACCCACCACCAATTAACATTAGCCCTTCATTCATGAAATGGATACTGTAATCATACAGAGACAATAGTTGCATACCTTTATCTTTTGCTCGTTTCTCCTCTTCTTCTTTTCCGAAATTGGGCACCTGGCTTTGACCTTTTCTTCTCCATCTCTGTTTATTTGGCACTCGACAATCAACAGATTTCCCATCCCCCCAACTGTCACTCAGGACCAGAAGTCAGGACTAAACCAATTCACCTTGATGACCGCATAATCGTTTTGTATTACCTAGTTTCATTTGCAGGAACTATAGGCCTGTATATAGGCCTGTATTATAACATTATGAATGAAATGTGCGTTATTTGGAAGAAAGTCGGGGTGTGTGACTGACTTTAGCCTATTATTAATTATATTACTAGTGTGGATCCCCCGTCCCCGTCCACCCCCGCCCTGTCCGTTCCATTTGAGAGAGACCCAGAGGTGAAATGTCGCACGCGCCTCTCGCCCCACTCCCTTACACTTCTCTCACAACACAAAGCTTCAGTGGATATTTTCAGCAAGCAGGGGCGCCAGCAGCTGCAGGGAGCGCCAATTTGCCAATTCCACACACAGTGAAATGATATAAATGACGAAAAACCGCTTCGCGACACAGAGGATTTTTTGTTTATCTACTCATGCTGCCGCCCCCAATGTGTCCCGAAAAAATGACGCCCCGGGCGGCTGCCCGGTTCGCCCGTGCCTAAAACCGCTACTGTGTGTGTGTGTGTGTGTGTGTGTGTGTGTTTCTTGGGCCTTATGCTTGGTTCAGGATGTTCTTGAGCAGCTGGTTCATTCTCCAGGTTGAAATCTTTTCTAAAATATTTGGTGGAATTTGAAGAAAGCAGTGGCAGCATGAAACCCGAGGATTATCAGTGATCTGGAAGCTTTTTCAAGTGAGGAATGGGTCACTTTATGTTGTGGCTGATTATTTAATCGGCTTCATGGTTGAATAACAGTGTTGGAATGGAACATTTTGACCTTTTTACTAGATTGAGTAATGCCTGCACAAGCATGAATCAAGATAAACCCATTCAGCCGAGTACATAAAGTTACTGTGCCAATCTTTTCCTTCTCGTGACTCGGCGTGAGGGACTTGGGACGCTTGCTCACAGATCTGATAAAGAGAATAGATGAGCTATATATCTCAGATAGATAAGACCCAATCAGTTCCTGTGTGACTGGGACTAATGAAAGCTGGTTAAGTAGATCGGTGTGTATTTGTAAGTACAACAGAAAAAGTGAAAGCAAGCGAGGTCGAGCGAGAGAGATGTTGAAAGAGCATCTCATGCGTTTGATTTCCCGAACCCTATAAATGGCACGGTTTGAAGTGCTCACCAAACACATCTGATAAACCTGAGCACGCTCACAGCGTATGACTTTCATTATAAACACTAGCTGGAGCCATTAGCCCATTTCTCATGTATTTTGCACAGGATTTTAAGCGACTGCATACACATTCCTAACCACTTGTTTCCATCTCTCTCCTGTTCAGACAGCCCTCTCATTACCGTCTCTTCTCATGGTCAAATTTCCATCGGTGCACCACAAAATGTAAGCAAGCGAATTGAGAAGACAATGGATCACTCAAAAGCAACACTCTCATATTACAGCGTTTGCATTGATTCATTCAGCAGTGGTCTTCGTACTAAGCAGCGTATAAATAGTGTTTCATCACAGTAATGCACGCATGCATTGGAGAGCCGCCTGAGACTGGCATGAGGAAGTCATGTATGTTCACCTGGGCTTACGTCTGCGAATCCATGCTAAAAACAAACAGCAGCGGATCGGCTCTGGGATTTCAGCTCTGCTCACTGGAGTGACCTCATGTTTGTGTTTAAATATATCCTCTAATATTTATTTTCTTTTTATTCCCTGGCTGCAGAGTTCATTGCGTAGCTCGTGTCCGCAGTTTGTGATATCTAAGCACAGTTTAGAGAAGATATCTACGGGTCAGAGGGACGGTCAGTGGAGAGACTGGTCATTGTGTTAGCATCTGAGCGAGATGGAAGGCATTAGGTCTTACTCAGATTCGTTTTCTGAAGTCTGTCCAGGAATTAAACGTGGATTTAAAACGTGATTAAAAACACTTTGTTAATGTCTCGGTCTGAATTATCTGATAAAATTAAATTTGTCTTGAATTAAATTATTTTTCCAAACTATGTTTTAATAAAATTTTAGTAATCAAAAAGCATTAAATCAGTTAAAATCATGAGACTTATATGACTTAACAAAGTGTTTATTAAAAGTAAATAAATAAATAAAAACTCATAAGTGGCAACTAAGTCCCCAGTGGTTAGTGATTATTTATTTATTTATTTATTTTAATTTTTTATAATAATTTGCACTATTGATTATGTACAATTCTATTTAGGTATATTTTTTACATATTCTTTTTTTCTTCAATTTTTTCGCACATTATTAGTATCTTGTTATTTCTCATTTTTTCCACATTTTAACATTATTATTATATTTTTTCCTAATTTTCTTCCTCACATTATTATTATGATTATTATTATTACTATTAATCTTTCTTTCTTATTTATTTATTGCATTTCTGACTTGTGTATTTAGATTTGTCTGCTGATAAAATGAAGACATAAACATTTAAAGAAACTTTCAATCAAATAAAAACTAAATCCATTTCTTTATTTATGTTTGTCAAACAAATAGTTGCACATAAGAGGTTTTCTGAATTGATAAAAGGACGAAACCTGATTTGTATCATTTGTGATATTAAAGACCTCTCAAATTAGTTTCCCCTTCACCTTACGATGGTGTCATCAAATATATTCAGCTTTTGCTCTGAAAACAACAGCTTCTCTCTTTCACTCAGACAGACCTCAGGCACAGTGGCTTTTCTTTTCTTTTCAACACATTGGCAGAAGGGCTGCTTTGCAGTATTTCAGTTTTTGTGTCATCAAGGATGTCAGAATGTGAGATGATTGAAGGCCACGGAAAGCTGTCAATCGTGATCCGACTCCTAAGACGTGATTGGTTTGGTGACAGCTGATGTACACAGGGTTTAACCCAGGATCTCCCAAGGGTCATATCATATAATCTGACAAGAAACTAAAGTAAGGACAGAACAACTTTGCAGTGTGTACACTGACTTCAAGCATCAGCACCAAGAGAGAGCAACTTTCATCTTAAGAAGATAAGACAAAATCTTAACTTGTACTAAATTTGTACAGTGTGCTTTGTACACAAAGACATGTTTTTTTTATTAAATAGTGTAAGTGCAAATTCACCCCTAAACATAACCATCAGTGGGCCGTAAACAGATTGTATGAACACATACACATGGGATTGTACAAATTCAATTAAAAAAGCCACAGATTTGCAAAAAGATAAAACGGTTAAAGACTTCAACATTATAGACATGCTAGAAATTGTTAGCAACACACTAACAACGTGTTAAAACATGTGAAACCTATTAGCGACAAGCTAACACTGTGCTAAAACATGCAGATTTTAACAAACATTAATGTACACCATTGTCAGTTTTTCTATTTCAGGTAAACTAATCCCTTTAGTACACTTTAGGATACTTATAAAACAAGCATTTGTGTTAACTAAACAATACTTCAATGTCATTTCTATTGAAAATTGTTCATGAAACATGCTAACACCATGAATGAATGATAATGAATACATGTAAAACATGCTAACAGTGTGGTAAACATGCTAGCAACATTTTTAGCATGCTCAACATGCTAAACACTAAATCATGAACATCTTAACCACATTATAGACCATGCTAGCAATTGCATTTCTTCCTAAAAAAATAATGTTTAATGCACCGGATTACTTTCTGTTTCTTTGTAATTAATTGTCAAATTTTCTAGCAATTTCTAAACCAGTGTAAGAGTACAAAACACGCAACATGTTAAACTCTGACAGTATGTTGCTGCTACAAGAGTCTGAGTCTGTCCACGAGTCCAAACTCAACACAGCTTCATTCACCTTTATTGCTACCTACAGCTCATAAGTCAAGCTCTGAGCTTTAAAGAGCGGGGCACTTCAGGATGGCTGTAGTTAACGGATCAGGAGGGGAGCTGGGAAATGTTGGCACACGTGTCGGCTGTCAGCGGCTCTTTTATGAAAGCTGGAGGCCCCTGGAGAGACGACTGGAGAAGCAGAGAGCACTTGTGTGCGGTTCGCTCGCAGACCAAACACTCACACACACATAACTAGGATAAACAAGACTGCTAGCTCTCTCTTAGTTTGTACTCCTGAAAAAAACAAGTCAGTTTGTAGTTTGTTTCCAAAAATAGGTCCATACTTATGGAAATAACATACTTTAAAAGAATATACTGAGAACTGAATGTAATATTTTCAGACCAGGGTTATTGAAACTAAAATTAACTAAAAAAAAAAAAAAAAAAAAAAAAAAAAATATATATATATATATATATATATATATATATATATATATATATATATATATATATATATATATATATATATATATATATATTGATTTAAATAAATCTTAAGTAAAATTAAATGTAAATAAATAAATATTAACTATCAACTAGTTGTCAAGGCAACAGTCCTCAATTTCATTTCGTTTTTTAACTCAAACTAAAATGAAAGTTAATATAAATGAATAAAATATTTTTCTTTCTCTCTAAATACCTCAATCAACCTCAATCACTTAATTGCACCTTGATAGAAAAATAAATAATATGTATTTTAAATTGATGAGCTGATGAGCACAGTCTGCTCTGATTGGTCAACTGACCCAGTGCACTGTGATTGGCCGAACACCGCAAGCACTCCTCAGAAATGTAATGCCCATTTCCATAATCGCGAGGTTCATCTTTCAAAATAAATGTGAAGACATTGCTTGTGAACACATCACAATAAATGCACTTTAAAGCACAACAAGTTGCATTGTTACAAAGTGCACCCTTTTAAAAGTCTATTTAAGAAACAGTCATGAAAGTGCAATGCTGTCACATTATCTGCATGAACAGTTATCATGCACTTCTAAGATTTGATATCACTTTATTTAATGTGATATGCAATTTACTTCTGGAGGTTTGAACTGGTTTGCATACTTCAAACATGCTTATCTAATGCCACTGGCCAATGGAAACAGTGACCACACACTCACAGTAGCACACAATAATTCATAACACTCATGAACAATGCTTACAGTTGGTAAACTCCTGCCAGACAGCGGCGGTTGCTTGGCACGGGGAGGTGAGAGTGGTTTACTGTTGCTCCTGGTTGTTGATAAGCCCAGCCCTGCAGTCACGGTCTTCCTCACCCACTTCCACCCTGAGCAGATCCATGACCACCACGCAAGATGTTGTGGTTAGTTTGAGCGGGGTCTGAACAGCCGAGCACATCAGAAGCTAACGACCTAAACCACTGTCAGTTACCTCGGTCACGACTTCACAGCCCAGATGAACCGAGTTATGTAAGCTGAGGGAGGCAGCCATCTACAGTTACACCACTGCGGTGTCGTAGAAATATACATCAACATCATTCACACAGCCACACGCTGCTTTTTTGGGTCACTGACATTTCAGGAATTAAAAATATTCAGAGAAAAACACTTTTGGTCATCATGGCTAAGGATTGTTTGCTTATTTACTGAAATTAGAACTATTTAATAAAATGGCATAATACAGTGACACACACACACACACACACACACACGTTTGTTTTTGTGTAAAGTGTGTTCATCCCATAGGTGTAATGGTTTTTATTCTGTACAAACTGTATATTCTATCTCCCTTCACCAACCCTACCCCTAACCCTAACCCTCACAGGCAACTTTGTGCATTTTTACTTTCTCAAAAAAACTCATTCTGTATGATTTATAAGTGTTTTGAGAAATGGGGACATGGGTTGTGTCCTCATAAGTCACCCTCTCCTTGTAATACCTGTGTCATACCCATGTCATTATACACACACACACACACACACACACACACACACACACACACACACACACACACACACACACACACACACACTTTCTTTCTATCTTTCTTTTTTTTAGATCAAATGGCCTTGAAATGTTGCAATGGTGCAGTGAGCATTAAAATCTCTGTTCAATGTGTTTATCTCATTGCATCATTTCAGAACTATGAACGATCTCCTTCAAGCATTGCTGGATTACTCAAGCGCTTCTTTGGAAGATATAAGAAGAAAGCTCAGCATCGAGATGACCCTAACACTGGACTCCTAAGAAGCACATTTCTGTCTCTGCTTGCAACGGCGATGATGGTCCAAGCATCAAGAAATGGACAGCAGCAGAAGAAGGCTCCCATTCACACATTCATTTCAATAAAGTTAATTATCTGTTGCCTAATTGCCCCAAGGGCCCTTCGGACATTACCATGTGTCCTGGGAAAAAGCGGGCTTCACATAAATCTTTTAAAACAACCACCCCCAAAACAAGTTTGCCTGTCCGCCATGGAGCGGCTGAATGCTGAAAAGAGGCATTTAGGCAGGTCCCTGTGGGAGCCGCACACAATGATGCCTTTAGCATGCTGGGAGACTCAAAGCGCAGTGTTTGTGGTAATCAGCTCCCCCACCCTGAGCCCTTTTCAGCTCCAAACCCTCGGCCCTGACTAAGCAATATCACTATACACCTGGGCAAAGAGAAGGGGGGAGAGGGGTGCATGCAAACAGAGGGACACTGGTCACTTGTTCTGCGAGCATTGGTTCAGGTGTTCAGGACACAGGGCACCTGCAGGATTCAGGTTTACTGTGCGTACTGTCCTGATGTTGTTTTAGCCGCTTCTGTTACAGCTTCACACATGATTTAACCTCATGATGCAGGTTCTTGACAGAGGATTTTTATAAGGGATTTTTACTGAATAAAGCAAAAGCCATTAATGTTCATGTGAGTGATTCAGGGTTCTCACACCTCTCCTGGTACATTTCCATGAATCATAAAATTATTGTTAAGTTTTATTGGAGGTTATTACTATAGTGAGTGTGTTATTTGTAGCTACTGGGAGCCTTGGGGCCACAAGAGGGTGCAATGGGCTCCATGTGATTGTTCAGAGAAAAATAAAAATAGTGTAAAATAAATAAATAAATACTTATAAATCGAAATGCTCTCCTTTTTTTGGATTATATACATTATTGGTCAAAAATTTTAATAATCAACAACGCTTAATTTATTTGATACAGAAAAAAATTGTAATATTGTGAAATATTATTACAATTTATAATAACTGGTTTCTATGTGAATATATTGTAAACTTAAATTTATTTCTATGATGCGAAGCTGTATTTTCAGCATCATTTCTCCTGCTAATTATAATATACATCTATTAAAAAAAATATTATTTTGATCAAAGCATGAGCATTTTTTTAAAACATTAAAATAAAATGAATTACATGTTGTTCAGTGGTTATATATATATATATATATATATATATATATATATATATATATATATATATATATATATATATATATTTTTTATTATTATTATCATACTTTTTTCTGATTTTTTTATTTTAAATGTAAGGAGTATTCTCTAAAATCTGCAGAATATAAACTCTCATTCATATCTATTGGAGGAATGGTGTGTTTACTTCTTCACTAAAGTTTAATACTTTGGCTCATGAGTTGAGACTGATGATCTGTGTTCTTCTGCGCATGATTAGCCACATTAATATGTCAGAGGCATTCTTTAGCTTTTCTGGAGAACATCTGCAAGACACAACAAAGGAGGTGACGCAGGAATAACACACACTGCTCGTTGGTGTTTGTGTCTGTGTGTTTCATGCTCCAGTGACACACACTGAGTCGGCGGCACAAAACCTGCGGCCCATGGTGACCCCGCAGAGGAAGAGGTCGTGACCTCTGATCCCCTCCTCTCTCTCTCAGACAGAGCTGAGAGCAGTGTGAGACTGTCCTGCCAAATCCAGCCAGCTTCAGAGACAGATCCAACACCTGCATCCGTTCCAGAACTCCACAGAACTATTGCCATTTCATCTGGAAGCTCCAAAAAAAAAAAAAAAAAAAAAAAAATGATTAAAAAAAAAATAAAAAAATAAAAAAAATATATATAATAATGATGATGATGATGATAATAATAATAATAATAATAATAATAATAATAATAATAATAATAATAATAATATTTCCAAATAAATAAATAATATAAATTGTTAGACTTCATAAAACTAATAAATGTAAATTAATAATTGCCACTGAAATTATTATAGTAGTAATGGTATTGCAATTATAGGAAAAATAGTATTGAGGATTTTGCATTATTTTCTTCTACTTCTGTCATAAAATAAAGCAGTGAAAGGCTGAAAATTATAATGCTTTTACCACAAATAACTGGTGTTTAGAGGCATTATGCAATGCCAAATAACCCTTAACTGTAACACACAGTCTTGAATGGATGATTGTATACACACACACACACAAACACACACACACACACACACACACACACACACACACACACACACACACACACACACATCAATAAATAGTTTTTTTTTTTTTTTTTCAATTTGTTAACATGAGGTAAAGTATTACGTATCATAAACTACACATTTTTATGGCATTTATACATTTAGGTTAATGTTAATTTCTAAATAATGCAGGTTTGTTCATCTATTAACTTAATACAACTGGCAAAAATAAATTGATATACTAAAATCAAAAATAAAATTAATGTAATTAATGCTGTAAGGAAAGCATTTGTGGTTATTTCTAATTAACTGCACAAAAATATTTATTTTTTTCTAAGTAGTGAAAAAAAAAAAGATTATTGGAGTATGTTTCATTATTGGATAAAGACAAAAAAAATTCAATCTTTCTACTTCAACATTTCACGTTTAATTCAATGATATTTGGCATTTCTTTGTAAAAGTTGGAATCAAGACTTTTGAGTATTTGAATTAATTTTATAAGAAAATACTATATCAGTACTTCAATAAAAAACATATAAATAAAATCAGGTTTAATTCGTTGTCAAAATTGCCATGTATTTTTAAAACAGTAAAAACGGTTTCAATGCAAATCCTATAATAAAAAAAGAAAGTAAAAAAAAAAAAAAATGTGTGTGTAATGTTAATCAAACAAACCTTACTGTAAAGTGTTATAAATAATATTTCAGTACACATTTGTTCCACCAACTGATATAGTTAGTTATGGCTATAGGCCGCTTATGTTTGATAAACAAAGTAGAGGCAGCATATTAATTCACAATGTGTGTGGCTTTAAACCTGGCTCATCCAATCAGAATCTAGAATAAAAGCTCTCCGTTTTACCATAATAGTGATTCATCAGGCTGATAACAGCCCACTATATCCACATTAACTGGTGAACAAAGCTCTGAAAGCAGCACAGCTCCCCAACCAGTATTTATTCAATTCTCTAGATTGACCTCCCTTGTGTCCTTCTAATTCTCGGCTAATGAATTTCAGCTGCCTGTGTTGAAATGTGACTTTTTGACTGAACAGCTAACGTGATGCGTCTTCAAGGCTAATTAGGGAGAGAAAGGAGCTCGTCATTAATATTGATCCTGTTCAGTCTCGCCCCTTCAGATGAGTTCACCTGCTTTCCCACGGCTTTGCCCATTAAGCATTCGGGAGGCCATGTGAAATAAGACCCTGGAAATCCAAGTATAGTGCATCTGGGTTAATCGCCAGCATTTAGGGCAGGACTGCACCAGGCACGGAGCGAGAGAGAGAGAGAGAGATGGGAAAATAGGTCAACTTGTTTTAACGAGCTTGATTAATTGGCATTTCTGTTTCATAAAAAGTACAAAGATAAACTGCATGACCAAACAGAGGAAGCTCTTTTATTGGAGGGCAGATCCAAGTTATTATGAGTGTGTGGCCTGGACAGGTTATGTAAAAGATTTCATCATTTCCAAAATGCAATTACTAAGTTTCACAGTCTAAACAGAGCATGGGAGAGACGTGATGAAGTATAAAAAATATGCTGCACTGACTAAACAATTCTTCTACTAAGAAGGAAACAATTGTGAAAAACTATTTTCACAATTAATAATAATAATAATAATAATAATAATAATACCCCCCCCCAAAAAAAAAATTAACTTAAAATTAAAATTTTCATATTTTTTAAATATTATTTTCTTGAAAAATAAACTAAAAAAAAAAAAATACTCCATCACAAATAATGGCAAGTAACACTGAATTAAATGTGAAATTTTGAAGTGGAAAGATTGAAATATTTTTTTCCTTGTAAAATTTAATACCAAATAGCTTTACAATTATAAAAAAGGTAAACAAAAATAATAATAATAATAAATTAATAAATAAAAACACTCAAAATTACAAACAAATTTCAACAGTGGTGCCCCTAGAACACTAAAAAATAATAAATAAATAAACAAACTCATCTGACCACCACTGCATACATAAATTCAGAATTGTGTGCGAACTGTGGTTATGATTTAACATTTGCTGTAAAGCGACTAGTTTATTTCCTTGATTATAAGTAAGATCTGTCAGGTTTGATGATAATGTTGTCATGTGTCTAGAAGAAGTCCTGGTTGGTGTAGCTGTGTTGAACCACTCTGGTGAGGTCCAACTGATTCCTTTGCTCCGCTTACACAGTCGTCATCCCTGGAAACAATCCCTCTATGACTGTGTTGGCTGGATATTTCCCCGCTCAATAGAGTTTCATGACATGTCATCAATCCAGAAGTTGGGCATATTGGCAGCGAGTAGTGAACACACACAGATGCACACACACACACACAGAGCATTGGGCAGCCATTTGCTCCTACACCCAGAGCAAAGAGAGCACTTCCCCAACTTCAACTCCTGCCGGCACTGAGACTCGAACCTGCAACCTTCGGGTAACAAGTCAGACTCTCTAACAATTATGTCATGACTGCCAAAAGAGCCAGCTCATATGGATCTTTACCTCCTATTAACTTTAGTTTGTCAACATATTGCACCCTTTCCTGCTTCCAATTTCGTAACTCTAAGTAGCGTTAGCGTTAATTTTAGCAAATGCTAATTCAACACTGTAACTGAGTTAGTTGACTTTTGGTCTGAATAGTTACCTGAGAACATACATTCATGTTTTCACTATAAGTCACTATTGTATGGCATTCATACCAGTTGTCGTCTCTATAAAACGTGCAGGTGCTGTCCAGATCACTCTTGCTTCTTACACTGTGCAGTCAACAACAGGAGGCAGGAGGACTGAAACAGCTGGAGGGGTGACGCCAATCTACAATCTTTATTGGTGGCTGTAGCAGTCGCTGTATTTCATTATCTTTCACTTTATGAACCATTTGAATTTTCATGATGCATTTAAATTAATAATAGCCTCTGTTATCATACTATAGTGTATACTATACTATACTATGCTTTACAAAACAATAGGATATGATATGATACGATACAATACGATGTGATGCAATGCTATACAATATGATACGATACCATACTATACTGCATTACACTACACTACACTACAATACAATATACTATTACACTATTACAATATAACATTCACTTTTAAAGTATTTTACAGATTTTTTTTACTATATATATATACACACACACACACACACACACAATGGAATAAAAAAAAAAAAAATCACCCAGAAATTGCAAGTACATTTCACAATTATATATAAATATATAAATGGCAACACAATTAATTAGTGAATTTTTGATGGAGAAAAACTGAAGTAGTATTTTCTTGTAAAATAAATTCCAATAATTAATTGGAATATGTTTAACACATTAAAAGTAAACTGATAGGTTTTAATTATTATTATTATTATTATTATTATATATATTTTTTTTTGTTTTCTTCCTAACACTGCAGGCTGTTTATGGTTGCTATGGAAAGTAATAACATGATGATATTATTATGCAAGCCAGTTTCTATGGAAATGGCACTAAATCATGTTCAGTTTTATTTGAAATAGATGAAGTTCAATCCAGTCACATTTTATCCTGTTGGCCGTTGTACATATCATGGCAGTTTGCTCTAGTTATGATGATCTATAATGCCGA
The DNA here is from genome assembly GCF_003368295.1 of Carassius auratus. NCBI lineage: Eukaryota > Metazoa > Chordata > Actinopteri > Cypriniformes > Cyprinidae > Carassius > Carassius auratus. The sequence goes on from NC_039285.1 coordinate 21,801,579, forward strand.
ACTGCCTACCCTAAATTTAACCAACTAGTTAGCAAACTGGGTCAACTAGTTGTAATAAGATTGGTTAATGGCCATTTCATGTTATATAAAGGATTTCATCATTTCCTAAATGCATTTAATGTTTTACAGTTTGAATGTAGCATGGGAGAGAAGTGCTATGTTATAGAACCACAAACGCAAAAAAAAAAAAAAAAAAAAAAAAAAAAACTTATTCTGACAATAATGCTGTATTTATTTCAGCACAGCATTTCATAATAGTTTCTGAAAAAAATGTCAGTGATTCACTGGGTCACTCTCTCTTTTGCTCTTCATCCTTTCAGTCTTTTGTCAATATATCTCTATCACTTTAACTTTAACTTTGTCTGTTTTTTTCCTGGGATCCTCCGCACTGTCTCCTCCCCGCCGCTCGTCCCGAGGGAGCAGCACAATGCCGTGTGGCGTTTGTCACAGTGTAGAAGACCAGGCTCTCGTCCCCCTCCTCATCTCATCTGCAGCACAAAGCAGGGTCACAGCATTCTCACGCTGCTCTCTCTCTCTCTCACACACACACACACACACACACATCCATAACCCCCTTCTGTTCTTGGCCCGGGTATGTCCAAAGCCAGTGTGAGGAGTTTATATAGTAATAGTCTCAGGTTTTGTACTCTATAAAATAAGCATCTAATGGCTCGAGACATGATTTGTTGTTTGGACTCCAAACTCTAAATAAAATGTTCACTTATGTAGCTTAGTGTGCATAGCTCAAAATAGCTAGATATATAGCTAGATATAATAGTAGATTCAGTTTCAATGGGAATGCAATGGTTAATTTTGGCAGTTCATGGCAGTTTGTGCAGTGCTGTACCAGGTGTGCTAATGAGCAATTTTACTACATCAGAAAAAAGGTACAAATGGCGCTGCTAATGTGATGCAAAAGTGAAAACGTATTAGTTTACAAATCATGCACTATGTTTTGAGGCCATGAAATAGTATTGTGCAAGGAACCACAAAAATATGTCTTTATTAGTCTCTAGTCTGTTCATAATTTATGTGAAAAGTAATACAATCTTTACTTGCATCACTTTGTATTACAGTTCTACAGATCTGCTGTATATTTTAGCGTATATTTTAGTTACGTAATTCATTCATTCGGCAAACTATTCTTTCATAAAATATGTTTGTAATGAGAGCCAGTCTTGCTAATACTGTCATCACTATATTGCAGACCAAATATTTAATATCATATTCTCACACTCTCAGGTGTACAGACGGCACTATGTCTGCTAGTGTTCCTCGTTTCCATTAGCTTCATTACATACACAGACGCTACATGATTTTATAATGTTCTATCCTGCTTCACATAGTGATGATAATGTGGTTTCTGTCCGAGCTTGTGCTCCTTTTTTTTTTGAGAATGCTGGAACTATTTAGTGGCACTTCTCATGTCACCCCTTATGTAAAAGAAGTAGACTTTAGCAATATACTTATACACTTTTGACAGTGTAGTTGCTCATTAAGCACTGAGTAATACTCATGAACAACATGCATGTAGTGTAGTGGCTGGATTAGGGTTTGGTAATGCATGCATAATTTACTGTTAAAATGAGTGAATATAATGTTTTTAAACACTTAATTGCATGCTATTAAAATCCTATGAATCTGTATTAAGCAGGAGTTTAGTACATCTTTATATGTAATTTCACAATTACTTATATTGGCTTAAATATGACTAAAGTTATTGAATATACTGACAAGAATTTGTCATAAAGTATATTTCTGTTGAAACATGAATGTCATGTATTTAAATATATTTGAAAATACACTTTAGTAATGAAGTTGCAATTTAGTTATTTTAGTTCAAATTTAACAACTTTCAATGTAAAATCTGATAATGCACGAAAATTATAATCAAGCACTTCACATGTGCTTTAGGATGTTAGTCAACACATCAAAATAAGTGAACATTTTTTAAAGCATGGCAAACTATATTAAAACATTAAAAATGCACAATAATATTTAATAATTTGACTCAATAAATTATTATTATTACAAAGTGCACTTTTTAAAAGTCTACTTAAGTGTGTTAAGAAACATAGAAATGAAAGTGTCTCTCTTTAAGTCACTTAAGTAGCCTTATTTTAAGAATATTATATTATAAGCAATTTGCAAGGTGTACTTGTTACAGTGTAATTATACATTTAAACACTGAATTATATTAATTAACTACATGTACTTACTATATGTTTGGGGTTAAGTGTTACTCATGCATAATTAATTACAATGTAACATGTAGCAAGAACACGTATACACACACACACACACACACTTCTGGCTAAATGTCTGTCAAATCAATGGATATAACCGATGCATTTTGGTTTGATACTTTCAGAATGTGATCGCGTCTCCATCCTTCATCCCTGAGCTCAGGCCTGGCATGGTCTCTTCGAATGTGGAGCGGAGCGGCAGGTTTTGGCTGGCGTGGATCCCAGCATGTTCCTAGATGGTTACACAATTCATTAAAACACTATTTCAGGACACAAAGCATGTGGCTGTGACTCAAACAGCTTTCCTCGTACAAAGCTGGAGAGCCACAGTAAAAAAGCCACGCTTGTTTCATGAGCAGAGTCCTTCATTACCGCCGCTCCGTGTCACTCACAAGCACTTCGGCACAAAAGAAAGCGTTTAACTCGCTCACTTCTCAGTGCTTACGGGAACCGAAACAAAAACTCTCTTATGCTTCCCGCAGTGAGAGTTAATTTACATAATCACTGTTTTTCTTTTCTTTCTTTTTTTCTGTTACTCAATCCTACATTTTAAAAAAAAAAGGAAATTATTTCCTTTTAACATGTCATTGTGTAACATGTCATTTTCTAGATTATACTTCAGACTGAAGGTAAGTTTTTAGACAATTCGTGAGGTTTGACAGATCACACGCACCCGTGAGTTCATCCAGATGGACATTCGCACACACACAAACACTTTCTTTGATTTGACGCAGGCCGTTTGATCAGGATAGACAGCCTAGAGACACTGGGCCAGTAGAGGCGGCTCAATGCCTTCGCTTGACGAACTGAAGGACAGACAGCGCCTGCCATTTCCCTTCGACTCATTAAAGGGCCTCAGGATCTGCACTTGTTAGTGGTCATTAGCCTGAGGAGTCTCTGGCAGCACATGCCCCCTAAAAATACTGCTGGTGTCAGAGCTGGTGCTCCGCGGGGGGAAAGTGAACCGCAGGAATAGAGAACACTTCTATTGATTTGAGAGCTGAATGATGACAGGAATCATTGTGTTACTATATAGCCTGGCTCCGAACACAGATTTACATGGATATCAATATTCTGACTGGGATTTGGCAATATTTCGGTTTCGATAATCCCACCAGCAGATTATACATGCTTTAATTGGAAATTTGTAAACAGCTTATTCAGAAAATCCCTTGAAAGGAGATTTTTTTTTTTCTGTTCATATTCAACAACAATCGTGGCATTAAGCTTTGCACAGCATCTCAATCAGGAAAGCATGGCGATAGCAATGCTAACCCTAACCCTACATTGCAGCTTCATTACAGTTATTTAATTACAGATGTTTTTAAATATGCAGAATACAAATTTCAATAGAAATAAGTTTAGTTTTGTGACTTTAGCTCATAGTTTCCATTTTAAATCTCATTGTGAATTTATTCACCTCACAATTTGACTTCATTTTTTACTTGTAACTGTAAAACACACATCTCACGCATCCCCAAGGACTGTATGGGCATGTTGCTGATTGTAATGAAATGTGAGTCCGTTCTCTCATTACTGAAGATCTGTTTGTCACCAGCACAGCATGAGAGACTCTTAAGCCCTCAGAGCGACGGAGGGGATTTAGACAGAGCCCAGATCAAAGAAGTTACTCGTACACACTGAAGAACACAACAGTGTTTCAAAGACAGCGCTAGACGACTTATTCACGAGCATACGAAAGGAACAGGGACATACTGCATCACAAACGAACTGAAAAACCAGGCCTTTTCTGCTAAGAGAGTAGATTTGATTCAGTTCAGTGTGAGTCAGATGCTTTCAGCAAGAACAGATGAATGCATTAATGTTGGTTAAAATAAGGAAAAAGGAAGTCACTGAAAGTGATTATTCATTCTTTAGGCTAAAAATTGAGTGAGACGGATTATGTTGTGAGTACACCAGATCGAAGACGTAAGAGTCGGGTCTGTCATATCAACATGCTTAAGGCCTATCATGTGTAATCAAATTGGCAGTACAAGTCATTTCAATATAAAATAGATTAAATTATTGAGATTGAGTTGAATCTTGAGATGAAAAGTGTGTTGAATCTTATTTATCTTACAAAATAAATAAATGCTGAAATTGGTTAAATTACTTTGACGAGTTAAAGTTACTATAAAACATGCATTGCTGTGACTGACTGATCACATTTTATGTATTTTTTATTTTATTTTACTGTGTACTGTCTTTTTAATACTTGCCAAGTACAGTAATTGACAAAATGCAATAAAAATTATGTTTCTTTTTTTTTTTCTTCTTTATCTTGTAGTTCTTGTTATTGTTTTGAGTAATTGTGTTGTGTGAATAATTCAATGACTCAATTGTAAAAGTCAAAAAGAGACTCATTGTCAGGACCTGGGAACACTAAATTGTATTTGCAAATTTACCCTACTGCCACACAGTAACATAAGAGACTATTGCCATTTCTGAGTGCAGAACTTTAGTTTCCAGAACAGAGCGATTGAACGGCCTAAAATACGCCAGCAGAAATGATTTAATAAAACAGCAAGGTGGGATTGCTCCAGGCTTTAATGGCTTTGGCATTTACTGATTGTAAAAGAGCTTCAGATCGGCTCGTCTGAAAGAGCTCTGTCTTTCACAGCAACAGAAGAGAAATACAGCAGCGGGTGACGACGAGATGCAAACGTACTTGAAAATAAATGATGGGATGCTGCCCTTCCTTTTATTACTGAAGAAAAGGTTTTTCTTTAGCATGCTTTGGAGTGATTTCTGCTTTAATGTCATTGTGCAATTAATATTTAATCATAGCTTTTCTGTTGTAGTTGCTTAATGTTGTTTTGGCCGTACGTTATCTGTAATCTGTGATTTTGCTTAGACTTTGAGAACGGCAGACGGCAAAATCAATTCAAACTAAAGGCAAATTAAACTACCTAACAATCAAATTAATATCTATTGCATCTCTTGCACTGGCATTTATTATCTATCTATCTATCTATCTATCTATCTATCTATCTATCTATCTATCTATCTATCTATCTATCTATCTATCTATCTATCTATCTATCTATCTATCTATCTATCTATCTATGAATAGGTTTGGACTCCTATTCTACTCCTATATATAAAGGAATATAATATATATGTGCTCCTATAGAATATAAGTGCTCTTTTGACATGAAGGATGTTCCACAAAGCTATGCTGTAAAACTGTACTGATTGGAACAATGAAATATAAAAGATGGTGGACAAAGATGTAATTTTTTTTACCCATTCACCCATTTTTTTTAAAAAAGTTCTGTTGAAAAATAGTTAAAAGCCCTTATGAGAAAGAAGTGCACTTAATTACATTGTAGTGCACTTTTAGTATATCAGAAGTATATGAGCAGATAATATAATATTAATGAAATAAAAGGCCACTTAAGTGACTTAAAGAGAGATGCTTTCATGACTTTCTCAACACACTTAAGTAGACTTTTCTAACATATATTTAAACAATGACACATTTTTATTGTATTGCAATTAAACAAGCAATAAAGTGTCCGAACGCATTACACTCAGTATATTCTTCTTTTTGTAAGAATATCATTTCCATAATTGTGCTGTTTTTAATGTATTTTATATTTCTACCAATTTTTATATGTGCATTGTTAGAAGTGTGTTTTTAAAAGTGATATAAACGTTAGGACAAAAATACCTAAAGTAATGTTTATTGGACGTTCTTATAACATAAATAATATTTGATATATGTTCTCATAACATTGAGATAAAATGATCTGAGATCAGTATTCTTTGAACGTCCTTATGATGTTATTATTTTGTACTCGATGAATGTTCTAAGAAACCTTTTTTGGAACCTTTAAGTAACATTCTAATTGTGGCAAGAAACCAAGATGTTTTATCGTTATTAGAATATTGAAAATAAACGTTCAAATAACCTTACATTTCGGAGGTCAATAAAGTTAGTAGAGCATTTAAGAGACATTTTTTAGTCATATTTAAATAATGTTCTAATCACAACAAGAAAACTGGACTATTAACGTTCTAAGAATATTAAAATAAACATTAAAATAACGTTATATTTGAAGAGGATATAAAGTTAGTAGAACGTTGTAAAAAACCTTAAAATAACGTTATAATCACAAGAAGAAAACTAAACATTTCAACGTTTTTGAAACATTTTAAAACAAAGTTCCCATGATGGTTTTATCAGCTAAATTTGTTAGCTCGGAAGTTGTGAATCTGCTCATTGATATTGGACACGTTTCTATATTAAAATCCAAATAAAACAAAAAATCAAAAGCCAGCCCCTTAGCATCTTAAAGTGAAGCCATCAGTCATCATATTAATGTGAGAAGACCCAACATGAAGCGTGTTTCACTGAATATCTTCAGGCTCGTCTCGACAGCTCCTCACAAAGACAATCTGGAGTTTAATGAACAGCAAACACAAACACTTCTCCAGCTGCTCGACATAGCTGCACTAATCACAGGCATTATCAGAGTCTTCATGAGACGTGACACTCGTGTGTGTGTGTGTGTGAGACGTCACACTGTCGTCATCACGTGTGACCTGATGAAGTGTTTATATGTTGGTAACGTTCAGACAGGTTCATCCTCTCTCCTTCATTCAGGCTTGTGCAGACTCTGATCGGAGTACACTGTTAGTGTGGGAGAACTGTGCAGAAATAATGAGAATTTAGCTCTTGGATGGTTATTAGAAATCAATTTGGGGCTTGTTAAAATAAGTATGACCAGTTACAGGTTGCACTTTTGGGGAATTTTTATTTATTTATTTATTAATTCCATAATACATTCACATATTTGGGCATGCTAGCGTTTGGTGTGCCAGTATGAGATACTGTATGAGTGACCACTAATAATGTACCCATGTTATATATATATATATATATATATATATATATATATATGTATATATATTGGCAAAAATATAATTATTGAAAATACTTTAGCCAGGAATCACACACACGCAAACGTACTCTCTCTCTCTCTCTCACACACACACACACACACACACACACACACACACACACACACACACACACACACACACACACACACACACACACACATATAAAACAACTTATATATTATGGAACAAATAAATATTTTATTAGAAATATATTATGGAATGTATAGATATTTTGGAAGCAATTTTACCCAGCAAATATGAAGAATCACAGTATTAATTTTTTTTTTTTTTTAATGTTAGTGCTGATCATAACAGTGCTTGGATATTTGAGCACCTTCACGTCATCAGTGTGTGAGCAGTGACATCATGCGGTCATCTGAGTCATTACAGCTTCATCTGATCAGTGCACACGTCTCGCGCCACAAATAATCAATGCATTTGTAAACATCTGACACAAGATAAACACTCTCTCTGGAATATTGAGATGTTGAGTAATGCACGAGACTAAAAATCACTAGCATATGATTCAGAGTATGCTTGAGTTAATTAACTCTCAGTACACTCAGCCCTAAGACCTGCTTAAAAACAAACACAACCCCTTCAATATATGAAAATAATCATAACAGCTTGAGGTGAAATGGAAGTTACCGTTAATAAAATAACAATGAAATAAAGTCATCTCCACACGCCTTGAAGAAAAATACTTTATTTCTTTATAAATCCACATAGCATAAAACTCCATCCCATTTTTTTAATCATTATTATTATTATTTTCTCCTTGAAATCAAATGAATCAAATCAGAGATGGCTGAAGGTGGACTTCACATACAAATACATCCACAGTCAACAAAAGAGCAGTGTTTGTTTGAGCGGGCCGGCGGTCGAAGGGTGTTTATCACGGCCCGCGCTGCTTTCACACAGTCTGCTGTCAGACACCGAGTCCTCAAGAGCGTCTTCCCCTCGTCCTCGTTCACACGGGAGATGGGGAAAGTTTTAGTGTGCTGTGATAATCAATGTCTCTCCTGCTTGACCTAATCTCCAGATCCCAAGAACACACTCGGCATGTTTGTTAATCAGCTGAAAATCAATCCACGTGTTCAGTTTCCCAATAAAGAGAGAGAGAGCTGAGACCATACAGAGGAATCCATAATGAAGTGCTCCAGAAGACCCACAAATCCTAACTCGATACGGACTCGTCAATATCTGATTGAACTTTGATAAGTCTGTATCCGCACGAGCCTTCGGGAGAGCGTTAAATCCATACGATCCAATCCTTTGGCACTGCTTCACTTAACACAGATATTTAAGCATAATATTTCCCACAAAAACATCCAGAAAGCATTTCCTTCTCTATGATTTGATGCTCCTCGTCTCTTGGTGAAATGACCTCTGGTTTAAAATAGAAAACATTGCTCATATGCACTGAAGAGGCACGTGATGTCCACGGTCTGAGGAGAGTTTTGCATAAAGAATTGAACACAGAGAGTCTTGTGTTTGCCTTCGGACCGCAGCTTGTCCTGCTAATAGATTGGATCCAATCCCATTTAATCTGCCGTTCTGCGTTTGGCTTCCAGAGAGTGAGTTTGCTTTGAAAAACAACAGAAGCATGAGATCAGATTCAGCAGCGCAATAATTCAGAAACACATTTAATCATCAAACGAACGGATACATGCAAAGGAACAAATTCAAGAGAAAAGACAGTGAACTATTGCAGAAGATATTCCACCTCTGATAAAGTGACCTTTAGATGTTTATACACACATCTGTCTCGCTGATCTGCCCCTGACCCGCCAATCATCCTCTGCACTGAACTTAAATGGAATTAAACGTAATAAAAAAATAAAAAAAAATAAAAATCAGAATTATATAATAAAATATATCTTTCATATAAAACAAAATTATAATAAATATTACAGATTTGTATATTTTTAAGCAATTAATTAATTTTAAATAATATTTTTTTTATTTATAAATAACAATTAAAATAAATATTAATGATTCAAAATGATATATAAAAAAAACATAAAAAAATAAAATTCACATATTTTTGGGATCAACAACGTGCCTTTAAAAACAGCAACAAAAAAACAACAAATATATATATATGTGTGTGTGTGTGTGTGTGTGTTTGTGTGTGTGCGTGAGTGTGTGTGTTTGTGTGTGTGTGTGCTTTGTCCTTTATTTGTGCATTCATGAAGCTAAAAATGAGGATGCAAACCAAGGTCATGGGATCTGATCACAGTTGGTCATAGAAGATGCACTTGAGATGCATGAACTGTGATCTGTCTCTCCTGACTGTTTGTGATCGTACACAAGGCCTTGGAGAATCACTGAGTGTGTTTTTTACACACTGTTAAAGTCTGATGTATTTTTGGCAAGGTTTGACTTTTTTACCTGCATGCTATGTGACCATTTCCCATCATCAGAGAACCATGAATAAGCAAAAGTGATGTTAAATTAGACGCAGTTGCATGCATACAGATCTACACTGCCACTTCAGCACAAATCCTCACATCCAGAGGAAACAGCAGTCGAGGACACACAAACAGTTTCCTCACAGCATCAGCTGAGTTTGCATAAACAGACAGAGCGGGTGACTATACATAGCGCATACTAATTGGACATTTAACAACTTCATTAACTCCAACCACATCAGTTTGCTGAAACTTTCCTCCCAGATTTAATGCAGAACTAACAGCAGCAGCAGGAACAAGGCCTGGTATGTTGCGGCTCTGGCTAGTTATCTGCAGAGAGACGCTAATGCTAGGTCTTATTCAGACGGCTTTTTATAGAGCAGAGTGTCCTGCTGCAGTCTGGAGGGATTCTGGCTCCAAACGGCTGTCGAGGAGCGGTCGCGGCCCATTTCTATGGCGCACAACAAACAGTAATTACCTTCTACCAGGGTTCTACTGGTATTTCACAACATCCCACCCCTCGGATTAGCCCATTTGTCTCAATATGTGAGACGCTAGGCCTTTACCCTTTAATCTCAATCTCTAAACCCCATCACAATACTCACATCTGCCCTCTTTTCTCCCATCATAGCACCTTTCTCTATCTCTGCAGCTCTGTGCCAGGCCTTGGGACTCTATCCCCGCGTCCTAATCTGACCCATTTCACCCCGAGCTGAAGTAAATGTAGATCCGTCTGAAACTAGTAGAAGATAGAGCGCTGTTTTTGCACTCATTTTCCAAACAGGTTCTGTGTTTGAATCCATCACCGTGCATTAAAACATTAGATCAGGAATCAGAACTAAAGTTTTTAATTTCAGCTGTTTCGGGTGAAGGGTGAAAATTAACCGAAGCAGGTAACAGGTAGGTTATGATTCATTAATGATGTTCTCCAACCAGGAGCCTCCAACATCAGCAAAACAAAGCAGAACCACAGAAGCAAGTACCACATTGTTTTTAAAATTACAAAATAAATCAATAAATTAAATGTTATTTTTAAATAAAGTTATTATTTTTTTCTCTTAATAGGATATGATTAATACATAGACAGACAATACCATAAAAAATAAAATAAAATAATTGCTTTTATAAGTCCCCGAGAATATAATTTATTATTATTATTATTATTATTATTATTATTATTATTATTATTATTATTATTATTATTACTGTTGTATTCATAAACAATGATTGACATAAAACTGAAAGTTTTGAATTATATTGTTTAAAAACATATATCAATAATTTAATCAACGATTTATAATTTATAATCTGGTTTATTTCTGATATTTGTGTTTTAGCTAGTAGTTCTGAATAGTTGGTAATAAAATTATTAGGAGGCTTTGTAAGTCTCACAATAATAATTAACTATGCTACTAATTTTGTGTAAAATGTACAAATGGATTTACAAATCAGATTTTTAAAATATACTTATTTATTTATTTATTTTTTAATGTTTGAGAATGGAGAAATTATACTGATTAGTTACAAAAGTATTAATTATTTCAAAAATAATTAAGCGAATGCTTTAATAAAAATAAAAAAAAAATCACTGATAGTTGAACCAAATGTCGTTCAAATATACTTACATTGATTTACATTTACTCAATATATAAGGTCTGTCTAACTGCTTTAAAATGTACTTAATACATTTAGGTGTAAAAATTGTAACTGAAGTATAATTTAAAAATGTAGTATAGTATTAGCAAAAATAGAAAAATAAAAATAAAATAATGCTCTGGGCAGAGACGAATAAAGCGAAAGCTCAAACACCGGCACACTGAATGATCCCGAGGTGCTGACAGGAGCTTTGGGGCATTTCAACATCAAATCGAGCTCTGGAATAAAAGAAGCAGGCCATAACAGGTGAGTTAACTCCAAAGTCTTTCAGTCTGATCAGACGGGAACTCTTTGTTCACCTAATTGTACAGGCAGAACATGGATCCGAGAAGCCTTTTGAAGTTCCTCCTGACAGTGACCCTGACAGACACCTCTGCCCTTGACTCTCAGTCGTTCAGAGTCAGATTTCTGTTTCTGTTTCATCCCGACCCGTTCAGGGCTCCTCTGAGGCTCCTCAACAGAAGACAACCGTCACCAGTTCACTGAGATGACTCTTCCCTGGTTCTGTTAAATGACCTCCTCTCTCGCATCTGGGAGCCGAGGGATGTGGTCAACCTACACTGTGCCTCCGAGGGCACTCAGGGTTCGACTGAAATACACACCGATGCCTCCAGTGATGCTGGTTGGGTTTAGCAAGAAGGAAGATAGCAGGAAGAGTGACTGAAAATGTAGCTGAAAGGAGCTGGGAAATGTTGTGTTTTGGATGCTGGTGAGCTGATGTTCTCACCACGCTTCGTACCAACACTGGTAGACTGACAAAAGCCTTCTTCTGGCTGATCAGCATCTAGGAGGTGCCAATCTATCATTATCAGTCAATACTGGGGATTTAATTGTTCATGCACTGTTAAATGTAATCTTTAGCAAGACTTCAAATGAAAACCCATTTCTGTAGCTCACACATTAGAGGATTGCACTGTCGCAGGGAATGCATGAACTGATCAGAAGTAAAACTTGAATGCAATGGTTTGGAAAGTTGCTTTGGATAAAAGCATCTACCAAATGCATGTCAATGTTTTATTTTTTATCTTTTTGTAGAATTTAATTTATTATCCAGCATTTATCAATCATCAGCCATAACTTGAAATAATGAATGGCTTTTGGACTGATTTTCTTGGAGATCTCAGACAAAAGCCCAAAATCTGAGGCATCATGCCTTTAAAGTTGTGAACTGAGAGAAGCACAGATGCTGTAAATTTCCACACCCTGCACTTGTTCTAAACCTCTTTCTTCTTTTGAACACACGCATAAAAAATGGCGGTAGCCATTGAATTCCAAAGCATTTTTGTTTTTTCATACTATGGAAGTCAATGGCTGCTCAGTTTCATTCATTCTTCAGAATATCGTCTTTTGTGTCCATCAGAAGAGATAAACTCATTCAGGCTTGGAATGACGGCGGGTAAAAGACAGCATTTTTTTTTTTTTTTTGGGTGAACTGTTCCTTTAAATCTCTCCTGGATTCAAAAGACCGTGGTAAAGAGGTAATTTAAACAGAACCTTGCAAAATACCGATATTTAGACGCATGACCTGCACCTCGCGAAGGAAAACAGTAATATGTGCTATTCCATACTCAGCAGGGATATTCATAACATACACATGAGTCTAATGTACTAAAATGTGCAAACCATAGGATTCCTCTCATTCTCATTGCAAACATCCAAACTAGGCGTACAGTTTCAATTTTACGCCCTTGTGATTCATATGCATCCTATTGAACGAAACAACTGTCAGGCTATCAATTTAAATAGTGATCTCAAATGCACCGTACCATTCGGGAAATCTTTTTAGCCCTGTTACCCAGAAGCAGACAGACAGCAGAGCCACTGATTTATCCATTAAAGCAGGTCTAATTAACAGAGCTGGAACATCCCTGCATCAGCACCACTGTAGAGATTCCATCACGCTGGCAACCCGCTGCCTAGCAACAAACCTTAACACATAGAGGAGAGGAGAGAAGAGCATCCTCACCTTGTACAGGAGAAAATCCTCCGTAAGGCAACAGAAAATAAACAGAATGGGTTGAGATGTGAAGAGGATGGGATCGAACCCTGTGTTATTGTGAAATGGAGTCGTCGTCTTTGACTGATTTCCCGTATTCCGGGTTCAAGTCCACCACCGTGGTCCCTTTAAGCGCTCCATAACCCCCCTCCATGCCGTGGGATCCTTCTTGTCTGTCCGACCCGAGTGCGACCGAGGGCTTGCTGGAGGACCCCGAGGACGATCGCGGCGGAGGACCCGATGCTGCCCCCTGCTGGCCACCGTTGGTCTGAGAACAAACGTTACTGACGTGGGCGGCCTTCTGCTTGTAGTGCTGGCTGTGAAGCTTGTACTTCATCAGCAGGATGAAGATGAAGACGAGGACCGACGCCACGATGATCCCGCCGATGATGATGATCATGGTGCCGCCGAGGAACTGGTCGTGGATGGAGCGGCAGTGACGAAACTCTCGCTCCGTGGAGAAGGAGACGCAGCCCACCAGCCGTGTCGCGGTCAGAGCCGTGATGCCGTCATCGTAGACGGCCAGGACACAGAGATCATAATCCCGTGATGAAGCCAGATCACTCAGTATGAACAACTTATGGGAGGCGGGAATCATTCTGAGAGAGAAAGAGAAAGAGAAGATTAGGCCTTGATCATTTTTTTAAAGTATGCAATTATTTAAGTGAAGAATTATTTCAATGTATATATTGTTAAAATGCAATTTATTTCTGTGATGCACAGCTGTATGTTCAGCATCTTTACTCCAGTCTTCAGTGTCACATGATCTTCAGAAATAATTATCTCATTCTATCATTCTATCATTCATAATATGCTGATTTGCTACTCAAGAAACTACGTGAATATATTCACATAGAAACTGGTTATTTTTAAATATAATAATATTTCCTAATATTACTATATTTACTGTATTTTTTATTAAATTAATGCAGCCCTGGAGAGCATAAAATACCAATTACATCTTAAAATATATATTTTTTTTATAATTGCATCATAATTATAATTGCAATAATAATACACAATATAACAAATTTTACCTTGTTTATAAAAAAAAAATGCAGCCTCGTTGAACATAAGAGGCATTAATTACATTTTAAAATATAGCAAAATTGAAAACAGTTAAATTATAATACTATTTCACTATTTTTTTTTTATCGTTAGAAATAGTGCAGCCTTGTTGAGCATAAGACGCTTCTTAAAAAAATAAAATAAAATAAATTGCCCCATAATGTATACACTTTATTTTGTCTATAACCTAAAGTGAAGTGAACACATTAGATTAGATTCAACTTTATTGTCATTATGCAGAGAACAAGTACAGGGCTAATGAAATACTGTAGCATCTAACCAGAAGTGCAAGAATATAGTGTTTTATATACATAAAAGTGCAGAGTAAGTAAAGCTTATGATTTACAGAACGTAAAGTGGAGTTGCTATATAAAATATTGAGCAGAATATATACAGAATATAAATAGGAATGCAAATGTAGGGATTGTATGTACATTATGAACAGAGCAATGTAGGATTATATATACATTTTGAACAGCAGGAACGTGAGAACAGTGGTAATAAATACAGTATGGATGAGTGTGCAAAAGTATTGTTAAACAATGTGTTCAATGCAAAATAACAGTAGTGCAATGATATTTTTATAGAAATAGTTTATTGTGCTTTGTAGTGTAACAACATTAGACAGTTTATAGTGTAATAGCTTTAACAATGTGCAGCCTGTGCAAAATATGAATAGTGCAAACACATGTATGTAAAGTACTGTGACCAGTGCAGTAAGAGAGCAGGTGCTAGTTAGATTGGTGGTGTGGCGTTCAGAAGTGTCACAGCCTCGAGGAAGAAGCTCTGAGCCTAGTGCGAGAGCGCAGGCTCCTGTAACGCCTGCCGGATGGAAGGAGGGTGAAAAGTCCATGGTTAAGCAGTAGTCACCACACGCTGGAGTGTTTTGCGGTCAGATGCAGAGCAATTGCTGTAACACACTGCGATGCGGTATGTGGGTATGCTCTCAATGGTACAGCGGTAGATTTCCACAAGGATCCTGGGACTCAGGTGAACTTTCTTAAGGCTCCGTAAGAAGTAAAGGCGCTGCAGTGCCTTTCTGACCAGGGTGGAGGTGTTATGGGACCAGGTGAGGTCATCAGAGATGTGAATGCCAAGGAACTTGAAACACACGCTCCACTACAGATCCATTGATGTAGATGAGTGTGTGTGCATGACTCCAAGTCCGCCTGAAGTCAACAATGATCTCCTTATTCTTCTGGATGTTTAGTTACAGGTTGTTGGTGGCACACCACACAGCCAGGTGCTGCACCTCATCCCTGTAGACTGACTCATCGTCATCCTTGATCAGACCTACCACCGTGGTGTCATCTGCAACTTTGATTATGCTGTTGGAGCCATAACCAGGAACGCAGTCATGGGTGAAAAGGGTGTACAGGAGAGGGCTCAGTACGCAGCCTTGTGGCACTCCGGTGTTCAGGGTGATGATGGAGGAGGAGAGGTTATCTAACTTAACAGACTGAGGTCTGTTAGTCAGAAAATCTAGAATCCAGTTGGAGATGGGTGTGCTGATTCCAAGCTGGCTGAGTTTGGAGGGGATTACTGTATTAAATGCAGAACTGAAATCTATGAATAGCAATCTCACGTGTGTTTTGACTGTCCAGGTGGGTGAGGGCAGAGTGAAGTGCTGTTGAGATGGCGCCCTCTGTTGACCTATTGTGGTGATTGAAATTGAAATGGGTCTAGTGAAGCATGGAGACAGGATTTTAAGTGGGATGCAACCAGTTTCTCAAAGCACTTGGCAATTATGAGGGTGAGTTTAACAGAACAGAAGTCGTTAGGGACCGAGGCAGTGGAGTGCTTCGGTACAGGCACGATGGTGGAGGTCTTGAAGATAGTGGGGACAGTTGTTTGGACCAGGGACAGATTGAAAATGTCAGTGAAGACCTCAGCCAGCTGCTCCGCACAGGCTTTAAGCACACGACCAGGTATTCTGTCAGGGAGAGCTGCTTTCCATGCATTCACCTTATGCAGAGAATGGTAAACATCTGATGTGGAGAGTGTGAGAGGCAGTTCACTGGGTTGATGCTCAGCTTTGACTGAGATCTCCTTATTATTTTGATCAAAACATGCATTAAAAGATATTGAGCTTGTCTGGGAGGGAGGAACAGCTGGAGGGGGGCGCAGTGTTATGTGGTTTGTAATCTGTGATAGATTGTATGCCTTGCCATATACGCCGGGGGTCTTCTGTTTATGTGTGAGTTTGGCCTTGGGGATACCCATCCTCAGGTTGGCTCTGGTTGAGCTATAAGTCTCTTCTGATTTGGGAAAATAAAACAAAAAAATGTGTGTGTGGTTACTCTGCACACACATCTGTTGCTGTGCTCCAGGACAGAGTTGGTTTAAGTGTCAATGTTAATCTGAGAGTTTGTTCTGCAAGCTTTAGTTTCAACTCCACAAAATTCAATTCAAGGCAGATGGCTGTCACGAAGACAGTGCTTACAATATTGCCCGTGCTGTCCAAAGGGAGACACGTGTCAGAGTAGATTTAAGCACAACATGTGCTCTGTGCCATCTGCAGCAGAGAGATCGTGTGCCCCGCTCTCCTCTGGATTTACCCCTGACCTTTCTCTCCACAGGACACAGTAAGAAAGTGCAACAGTTTTGGGAGACTTCATCTGTCTTCATCAGGGGTCAAGTTTGCAGAAGGTTGAAAGGTCCAAAGTTAACCCTCACCAAGCAGCAAGTGCAATATAAATATTAAAATAGGTTGTAGTGAGTAAATAAAATGTTAAACCGTATGATTATTACCTTTTCTGATGTTACATGACCTGCATGATTCATACATTCAAAAGATTTACAAACTCCATACTAGAGAACTATTTTATTTTGTCAGTATAAAACTCATTAAACATTCACAGCTTTTTGTTTTTGTATTATAAATATATGACCTACTGTATTCTACTGCATATAAATAAAAAATGACACTTTATGTCAAAAGCATACCTGCAGATCCTATGGGAAAGTGATCATACACGGGTCACTGAGCAACTGAAGGAAAACACAACCCAAGTTATCAGACTAACGCTAGATCTTTTTTAAAAATCTTTTTAAATAATGCAGGTATTTTAAATATTTTAGAGATGTGCCTATTTTAAAGAAATGTATTTATTTATTAACTTTTTTCTAAACACAAACTATACTATTCCCAAACCACGGATTTGAAGAAACGGCATAACTCGTTTGAAGATTAAAATGTTTGGAACATATTTTACTTGAACCTTGTGTATATATCGCATTATAAAAGTACACTTAATGGATACAAGTTCACAGTTTTTGAACTAAATGCTCTCTTTGTTTTGTTGCAATGTCTGTAGTATAAGTGCACTCTCTGGGAACAAGGTACAAAAGCTAACAATGTGACCATTCCTACTAAATCGCTTCTTTTAAGTACTAAAATGTTGACCTTTTGGTGACAGCTTTTGGACTTTTTTCCCCCTAAGAGTGTAAATGAACAATATGTATTATTTTACACCAAAAAAAATAAAATAACAAATAAGTAAATTAATAAAAAAAAAAAAAAAAAAAAAAAAAAAAAAAAAAAAAACTGATGCATTTTGCATAATCCAGCAGACTTTTTACAAACATCTTCAGGGCTTCTCTGAAGTCTACAGATATCCTACTTATGCATTTTTGCATCCCCAGCCTTTTTATTTTTATTTTTATGTTGTCTCTAGTAGTGTGGCACCTGCACAAATAATATTTTTCATTAATTTAAATCAATAATTACCCCTTTAATTATGTATTATAATGCCTGACAGGATATCATGAGTTATTGTAACCAAAGTGTTAATACTTAATTTTTACATTTTTGGAAAGTTAAATGTAATAAAACACATGATGAAGAGTTTGATGATTTATAAGATACAATGCATTGCAACGCTCCTTTATGAATATTCTTGTAATGCATTATGTGTGAAGGCTTCAAGTAGCGTGTCTCTGAATATTATTTGTGTCAGATCTCTGAGGCGGTGGTATAGCCGTGAGCAGGAGCATTGAGTGAGGCTCTGAGGTGAAGAGATGAAGACCTGAGTCATGCTGCGCAGCTTGTCCGGGGTGACGAGGCCTGTTTGCGTGTTGTGTGTTTGTATGACCCCATATTTGTGCATTTGACCCTGTGGGTAATTGGCCGAGCTCCTCCTGCGAGCACAGGCTGACTGTGAGTGTAATGGTGTGTGAGTGTGAGTGTGTAAGTGTGCATATTGGTAACTGCTTAGACACTGTAGGGAACAAGCTGTACTTTTTGATTGCGATTGACAAACAGCAACATAAGAAATTACTTTATACATGTCGACAGCGAATTGCTCAAGTGTTTTCTTTTTGATGGGGCAGCACATTTATCAGAGATCATAATACATGCCAGTGCTAGTAGATATTATTTATGACCACGTTTAAGTGCTATAATCAATAACCAGAGCATGTCAAATCTTCAATTTAATCTCAGTATATCAGCATATAAGGACTTTTTAAATTAACGTAATAAAAACATCCATAAATAAATCAATACTGAATATTATTATAATGGCTTTTTTAAGTAGTGTAAAATAATAATAATTATAATAATAATAATTGATTAACATGTATTCAGTTATTTCTTAAAAATAAATAAATAATCAGCATTTCAAATCTTAAATTCAATTTGAATAACAGCTTACTAAGAACATTTAAATCAATGTAAAATTCAAAAATAATAAAATATTTTTTATTTACATATTTAAAATACACATGATTTTTTTACATTGTTTAATAAAATATAATATTTTGAATACAAACAAACAAACAACTAAAGCATGTCAAATGTAACATTCCATTCTTAATATTATTACAACATTTTATTTAAATATTCTAAAAAAAATACTTGTAAAATATTTATTTTTTCAAAATATCTTTTTGTTACATTATTAACAAATAAATAGCCATATATATTTGATTTATTTCATTATTTTATTTATTTATTGTATTGTATTTTAGTTCATTAAAGTTCATTAAAAATAATAAATAAAACAATCTAATAACAACAAAAAAATACATTTTAAATAAAATTGCTTATTTCTATAAATGTGGCTGTTTGAAAAATTTCGGAGACCACTGATCAGCTACTCTATTATTTGTTGAACTCTATTTGCATCTTCTTCCACACATTGTTTTATGTGTGGTCAGTGTTAAACACTGTTAGCAGTGCTGTCAGTGAGTTTAGTAAGTGTTAGGTTTGGTGTAGTGTCATGTGCTTATGAACAGATCCAGGAATCTCCCTTCAGTCTGCTCCTCTGGATCCTCTCACAGAGCATTCAATGGATATACTGTACATTGAGAGAAATTCCTCTCAGTTCCGGCAGTCATTGGTCTTTTTAAGCTGCCGTGGGTCAGGCCGGCCGCACCGTGTCTCTGAGCTGTCACTGTAAAGAGAGAAGGGGCTTCGAGCTCTTCTGAAGATGTGTCACTTGGCACAGGAACCCTGTCATCTCACTGTCTTCTGAAGGAGCAAGCACTGCTTAATTACGCACTTAAAAGCAGCTTAATTAAAGATGCAAATAACGAGGGAGATGATAATGTGAAAAAGATGAGGTAAGATAATGACATTCTCAGACAGAGACCTTCGTCACCTACAGCTCTCTTAAAGAAACAGGTCGCCAAAAATGATTTAATATTTCTTCTGTAGAAAACAAAAGGATAAATTCTGAAGTCTGTGTTGATATGAATACGCTTTCTCTTAAAAATGTATATTCTGTAATAATTTACTCACCTTCCTGGTGTTCTAAACCTGTATGAGTTTATTTCTACTACTGAGGATAATAGAAGAGGATTTGGAGAATATGGGAAATCAAGTTGTTGGTCCCCATTGACTTCCATTATACGAGGGAAATGCTATAAAGGTCAATGAGGATGAGGAGCTGTTTGTTCTTCAAAACATCTGATTTTAGTCTTCAGCAGAAGAGAGAAATTCATACAGGTTTGGAACAACAGAATTCATTTATTTATTTATTTATTTCTAGCTGAACGATTCCTGTAATTTTCATTGCAGATATATTTTCTTGTGAATAAATTAAGACTAATTCATTTTTCTTCCTTGTAGTTTTGTTTGATATTACATTTAATTTTGATATAAGTTTAACCATATTTCAGAGACAATAGAGTATTTGTTTCTTCTGTTGAACACAACATACTATATTTTTTTGAAGAATATTTGGAAACAAAGAGTTAACAAAGAGTTATTCTTCAAAATATCTCCTATTGTTTTTAGCAGAAGAAACAAACTAATGCAAGTTTTGAGCAATTTGAGGATGACTATATTGACAGATTTTATTTTTGGGTGAAGTATCCCTTTAACTCTTTCCCCACCATTGACAAGTTATCTCATCATTTGGAAGACAACGCTTCACCGCCAAAGAAGCATTTTCACAGCTTTTAGTGTTTTCATTGTTATACACTAGGGGGCGCTATTACACATCTTCTGAACGAGTACAAAACCTCCCGAACAAAAACACACACACACACACACACACACACACACACACACAAAACTAGGGATCTCTTATGTAAACAGATGCATATTAAAAATAATGTGACAGCATATAAATGTTACAGAAATGTTGGTGGGGAAAGAGTTAAGTTCAGCTAATTAAAATTTGCAAACATATAATATGGGCAGCATTTTTAGAATAAAAACAATTGGGTAACACAAGCAATGATGTTGTAAATAATGTTCCGTTTCCTGCAAAGAATATAAGAGCTCAATATATCTTCAGGAGCTACGGTTATACATTTTTTCTTGCCTTTATATGCATTTTTTGACTCTGGAAGTGCTGGAATTGACTTGCATTTTATGAATCACCAATGACCACGGTTTCAGATAATAATTTTCTTTACTCTTTACTGAAGAAAAAAAAAAGTCACCTACATCTCGGATGGCATGAGAGTGAGTAGATTAAAAGCAAATTAGAATTTTTGGGTGAACTGTCCCTTTAAATGAGCATCTGCCAAGAGAACACATGCTGATATAAATGTACTCGATCTGACACCACACCTTGCACTTCATTCAGGTCTTCATTTGGCACCACGCACACTGTGCCTCCAGCGCTCTTTCACCCAGACATCACTTCAAATTTAACCTGTCTTTCCGTTTACACTTTATATTCTCACCCCGGTCTCAGTTTCTCAGCCACCATCTCCAAGTCACCTGTACTTCCACGGGAGTCAGACGCATGCATTCTTAATTGATTCTGAAAGACTTTTAGATTACTCTGCAGCTCTATAAACCAGAGAACTCCCCTTGCCTTTTCCATAATTAATAGCAAATTGCTTTCTGTATGTATCTTTTCTTCGCTCTTAATCTATCCACAGGGATTATTGCACAGTTAATTACATCCTTAAAGATCCCTTCAATGAGAAATCATGGGCGGTGGGGTCACGTCTGAATGCTAAAAAGGAACATTAATGTAGACGTTTCTGCATCAGGGGCGTTGACATCCATACGAACCCAAAAATATGTAAGGCATCCGCACAAATATTTACTCGTCCTCTCAATATTTTTACAAAGCATTAGATTGTGTTTTGAATTCAACATCAGTGCAAATACACCTTGATTGTAATCTGTTCAGGAGCATGTGAAACGAGGGCAAGCACTCGACACGCAGCTTCGATTGTTATTCTGTTATTACTGTCTTCCTCATTGCACCTCGAGCTCTGTGATTTATTGAAGGGTGTCAATGTATCGGCTCGTGGTTCCTGCTTTGCAAAATTCAGTTTGAATTGCATCAGGCTGAAAACCAATCTGTCCGTGTGCTAATGAAAATCCTTCAAGAGCTTTTCTGACATGTTGAGCAGATATCTTAAAACAGCTGGATCCTTTGGGAAGCATCCTTTCTTTAACACAGAAAAAAAATGCATTTCATATAATGCAGTCATGATATTCTTGAGTCTTTTGTTGGCTGGGACTCATTGATGTCCATTTGTATTCATCAGAGCAATTGCAATGCTTCACTCCCTATCTGAATAGGATTCCGCCATAAGCCATTAACACCCCAGTCTCAAATGCCAGCCTTTGCCTTTGAACAAAGACAGAATCAATTTGTTTATCTAATGCAGAATTACCCAGATTCAAAAAAAAAAAAAACCATTTGGGGTGATTGACCATCCGCAGTGCTCTCTTAAATAATGCATCTGGAAAGAAGACGTTGCAGAGATTTTTAAAGCTTTCAAAAATTTTAGAATCATCTTGCATGCATGATTTAGCATTTTGCAAACTTCATGGCAATCTGGAGACTCAAGGAGTCTGTATTTTGCCACTACATATCTCTATAAGCCACTACTAGTTGAGAATTAAACTGCTGTAATCTTCATGTCACATAAAAATGTTTTCATTATTCTTTTTTTCAACATACTCCAGAAAAATGAAGCCAGACATTTACTACAAAAGAATCAGCTGTGGGAGCTGGATTTCAGAAACAGTAAAAAGGGTGAATTACTTTTAATTATATAGCTATTATTATTATTATTATTATTATTATTATTATTATTATTTAGTTGATTTAAATTTCTAGATCAGAGAGCAGAAAACCATTAGCTGGCTCAAAAACAAAATGAAAAAGAATATATAAAAAAATAAATCACATTAATATTGGTAAAATCCTTTAATTATTTTTTTCTATGGAAGGGGATAATAAAGTTTCTGGAGCCGCTCATTAAAAATACCAATGGGTCGTCTGTCAACCTCCAGTTTAGAAATCTTCATTTATTAAAATAAAAGCAGTTTATCACTGATGCGTTTCCTAATATATTTCTATTTTCAATAACAAACGTGATTACTGTCTGCAATCTAATAATTTCAGTGGAAACCAGGGTTCTTATAGTTAACTAAAACTAAAATAATAAAAAAAAACCGATACAAATAATGATCTAAAATAATAATAAAAAACATGAACTGAAGTAAAATTAAATGTTAAATATTATGAGTTAATATAAATATTAAAATAAAATATTATTATTATTATTTTTAACTTAATACATAAAAAAGTAATAAAAAGGATAAACCCAAAATTGCGCAATTATTTAACAATTTCAAATGGAAAACAGAAAAAAAATTTTTTAATTAAAACTTTTAATAAAAGCTATTAATAATACTTCAGATGTTCTAAAATAACACCAGTCAAAACCATAGATGACAAGAAAGACAGAAAGAGTTTCAATAATTACATTTCAGACATTTTAGAGGACGCCGAAAATTGTGAAGAATTGTGATGATGCCAACTTTGGATTGACATATAAAACTGTCAAATATTATCAAGATTACATGATGTTTACTAACCATATGTGGCTGTATATTACCGTCATATGGACGCTCATCACTGACCAATAACAGAATACACATCCTATAACCCTGAAACATGCATTTTCTGTAAAGCTGCTTTGAAACAGTACGTATTGTGATATACAGTTCAACTTGGATTTATCTGAAGAGTCTGTGATGAAACTCACCTGTATATGAGGATGTCGTCGGTGGAGCTGTTGTACTGGATCTGGTACATGCGGACTCCGGGGATTTGGCTTTGGGGAGGCCAGCGGATCATCGCTGAGCTTGAGGTTATTTCCGAGACACTGACCCGCTGATCCGCTCGAGGCTGGCCGCCGCTTCCACTGCTGTTGGACTTTATAGAAGTTGGCATGTCCGAGGGCCCCGGCTCCGGCTCCAGTTTGGGGTCGTAATGCGGCGAAGGGTTCACGACTAATTCCACAGGAGCAGTGGCTTCGCCGGCCGCATTCGAGGCTATGCAAGTGAACACGCCGGAGTCCTTCACCGTGGCTGTCAAGATATCCAAAGAGCCGTTCTCGTAGCATACAGTGCGCGAGGTGTTGCCGATCAGCTTCCCATCTGGACTGACCCAGTGGACAGTCGGCTCGGGGTCTCCCACGGAGCGGCATCGCAAACTAACCTCTTGACCCTCCATTACGAACATCTTGGAAGTGTGCCGGGTGATCATAGGTGGCTCGCAGACGAACTCTTCCTCACGAATCGTCCAGAAGTACTTGCCGGCCAAGTCTCGCGGGGACGCGCACGTCTCCAAATCGTCCTCCCGCGTCAGGCGGCGCAACCAAACCAGCTCGCAATTACAATGCAACGGGTTCCCACCGAAACTGAGGACCAACGCGGTCAGCGGCGAGCCTTTCATTTTGGCATAGACTGGGATTCGTAGGAACAGAGGATCTGGGGGGATCTTCTTCAGCTTGTTAGACGTCATATCAAGTCGGGCGAGTTTATGAAGATTTGAAAATATCCCTTCAGGAACAAACTCGATGAGATTGTGGTCCAAACTGAGGGTGTTGACGCTGGCTAGCATGGCTATTGTGTCCCACGGCAAGTCTATCAAATTGTTATAAGAAAGGTCGAGGTCCTCGAGAGTTTCTAGGAAGTCTTGGAAGGCTCCTTCAGAGATGCTGTGAAGCTGGTTGTTAGCGAGGATAAGGTGGCGCAGATTGACCAGCCCCTGGAGATGGGTGTCGTCCAGAAACGTGAGCCGGTTGGCGTCCAGATGCAGCGCGTGCAGATCCTGCAGGTCAGCGAAGGCGTACGGTTGGATCTGGCTGATGGTGTTGCGAGAGAGCGTGAGGTGTATGAGGCTGCTCATGTTAGTGAAGTCTTGGTGGCGCAGGGTGGTGATGAAGTTGTCCATCAGTCGCAGCTCGGCGGTCTGCCGGTCGATATTAGGTGGCACGAAGAGCAAGCCGGTTTTGGCACACAGCACGGTGTACGAGGGAAGCAGGTTCTGGCAGGTGCAGCGTTTGGGGCACAGCATGGCGTAGGACGGCATGGAGAACAGAGCCAGGCACAGCAGCAGTTGCTCCATGGGTGCGCTCCTACAGGAATCAGAGCACAGAGGAAAACAGTTTAGCTCTCATGCTGAGTCTCTTCCCTCTGTCTGCGAGTCTCTCACTGTAACCTTCCCAAACACACACACAAGTGTAGGATGCTCTCGCATGCTGCGCTCAAGAGAGTGGTTTTATTAAACATGCAAAGATTGTCAGACACATTAAGGCTCAAATAACTGAGAGGGAAAGCTGAGCAGACACCGCAGCCGAGGTTATACCTACTAGCATGTATCAAAAAATTAGCAAATACCCAAATGGACTTGCATTCACCCTATGCATATTTTCCTAATCAAATTAGTACATTAACATTTTCTAACAACATGATGTCTGTGTTTCCCACATCTACAATTGCAAATTGGAATATTATGCATGAATCCATTTTTCTAGTTGTATTTTGTTTTTTAAAGGGACAGTGCAACAAAAATGTAATTTCTTTAATGATGTATGGATGCACATTTGTGCAAAAAAAAAAACAACAAAAAAAAAACAATGTGTTTATACATGTGTATACATGTGTATTTGCTTCCTTCTCGTTTCCCTTTTTGAAACCAGAAATTAAATATGGAATATGAAATTTAATTATCCTAAAACTGATGAATTTAATAAGTGATACAACTCGATTTTCATTAAAAATATTAGAACAATCTTAAAAACATGTAAATTTAAATGTTTGGTGTTTAACACGTTTTAAATATAAATGCAATGTATAAATACAAATTTGTAGTGTGTTTTTGAGGAACTAACCCATTGCTTTTCATTGCTTACACTTGAACAGACTTGAAGGACATCCATATTTTTATGATCAGCTAGTTTTCTAAAAATATCTTGATAATGTACAAATATATAGTATAAATAATATCTTGCATGCCTAAAAATGCGACTATTTTATATACATATATATACGTGTGTGTGTGTTTATGAAGAGGAATGGGCTTCCATGTCCACATCTTTGACTCTCTTTCTTCTACTGAACAGATTATTAACAATAAAATAAAATGTCTGAGCTGCTATTTTACACACAATAGTAGTGAAGGGTGACCATGGCTGTCAAGCAAGATTCCCGTTGAAGACTAACATCCAATTTATATTAAATTTCTCACACAAAGCTATGGCTTCTGAAGACTTTGATTACAGCACACAAAATCTATGAACAGCGTTTATAGATATTTATTGAGCTTGGCAGCCCCTGGTTCCCCATGCATTCCCATTGTATGGAAAACGGCATCTCAGACCTTGTGCTATTCGTCACCTTTTGTGAAGTCATATGGGTTTGAAATATCCCGAGGGTAAGCATTTATAAAACATGTGGGTACAAAGTGATGTTTCTAGTGCATCACTGCTGAGAAACTGCTTATTTTAATTCACCAAACCGGCACTGCACGCAAGATTACTAGATATTATCGTGCAGTGTGGATGTGTTAAAGCAGGCATCTTTTCTTGTGTTATATAACACTGCTGCCTCTGCCTTCCATAACATATGCAGGATCTGCAACGGGAGCAAAAGAGAGAGAAAGAGAGGAGGGGCGGCTTTAGTTTCACAGCAAAACCAATGAGCAAGAGCGCAAGAAGGAGAGAAAGAGTTGGAGGACATCTCCTTCGGAGCCCGCTGGTTTCAATAGCCCTCCGCTGTGTGAAAGTCAGGATATTTGACACCCGCCCCCCTCGGAAATTCATATGTGGTATGGTGAGGGGATAAAAAAGGCAGCGGGAATTGAAATTATTTTTCTATGTCATTGCTTTCGCATGAATGATACTATCTGATTTGTGGCTCTTTGTTTATTGCTTGTGCATACCATTCCATTTTAATAACTTTTATGTAAAAGCACGTAAATGCAATTATTTTTTTCACCGCTCTCAACGCCATCTTGAATATCAAGAGGTTCAGGCCCAATGGTTATCTGCGAGGGATCTTTAGCTATCACTAGGAGTATTTTACCTCTTTCAACCAATAGGGGGAAACATTGAGCTTCATTTTGGGCACAAACGGGCCGACTGGCAGAAGTAAAACACAGAAGTGCTTGAGTGCGAGATAGTGTAGCGGCAGTGAGATGCATTGAGGCGAGCTTAAGCCCCCTCTCTCCATTACACACAGAAAACAGAGTCACAGAAACCCTCAAGAGAGAGCCATTATCCAGACAACTAACTAAGAAGAGCACTAAAGCAGTCTCTCACTTTAGTTTGCACTGGATTTTTAGAGCCACTCGCACATGCATTTGCTCCGATATAGACAAGTGAAACAGCCTTGATAAATGGAAGGCTTGACAGACTGCCAAATTCTGCTCCAGGATAGTTTCTCCCAGTCAAACAGAGCACAAGCAGGATTACAGCTAAATCGGAGAACGATTACACGCAGACGCCTCCTTAGGATGCCCCATGCCCACGTTTAATTCCAGAAACACACTGACAACGTGATACAGTGCCGTGTTTTGTCATTACGACAATGTGAGAATAAATGGATTTATTCTGCATGGGATAAATGGATATGAATTGAATTTGTTGTAATGCATGAATGGGTTTCAGCACAGAGACATGGTTAAAATACAGTGGAAACACCACGATGAAATGCCAACATGGTCAACATTTTACCCTGCTCTCTCTTCTTCTCTCTCTCTGCATATCGGCAGGATTCATTAATATTTCATAGAGGACACAGGCTGCTGTGTGGGTATTTGACACAGTTTGTGAAATTAACCCCTACTGCGCTGGAGCTCTTCTCTGGCAAATGAAGAGCAAACACATTTAATGTTTTATCATCCGTATGAATGCTTTAGTAAGGCTTTAGAAAGCGCAGAACGAGTAAAAAGTCAGAATTATTCATTAATTGCAGAGACTGATACTGATAAACAGTGCTGGATAGATTACTTACAAATTGTAGTGCATTAGTGATTACAAATAACATGATGAAAAATGTAGTTGGTAACGCAATCTTTTAGATTTCACATTTTTGTTAATTAGACTACTTTTAGATTACATCTGACCTAACTCTTTTATCACATAGATTTGAAAAAGGATTTTTTTTCGTACCACACTGATATAAAAATACAAAGTAAAAGAAGATATATTCCATTTTAGTTATAAAAATATAAAAACAGAATAAAATACTTACTAAAAAAAGATAAAGGCAATACTTTTACTTAAAGCCTTTATATATAATGCATTATAAATGCATTATTTATGCCTTGTAATGCACCTTCTAATGCATTGTATGATCTCATGTATAATTGAAACCACGGTTAAAATACATTATAATATTTCGGTACAGATTTAGAAAGAGTAATGCATTAAAACATGACAAGCAAACCTTCCGATAATACCATGCATTTTAATATTGGCTACAAATATTTATGATAATATATATACAGTGTATATATATTGCAACCTAATTTATGAATAGCCTTATAATGCATGTAGAGTGTTACCAAGAGATTTTATGATTATATAATCCAGTGACTATCAAGACCAAATGACAATATAGTCAAGGTGAGTTATAAATAAAGTGATTAGTTTAGTAAAAAATTTATTATACAAAGCAGAGATGCAAGATACCATGCAATGTTTATGGTGGTCATCAAATGGTCAGTGATCGAGGTGGGTGGTATACAGGTTATAAGGTCCAATTTAATGCACCACCGGATGTGTATGCCAGAATTGGTCAGCATTGCACTCTTGAGACGCGCACACATTGCTACTACTATAGTTAAATCTATTGAATGCTACAACAATGAGAAGTCATTCAACTGTAGCTGTGCAAGAAATCTCAAAATGTGTCCTTTTTTGGTTTCCTATGACAATGGTTCAGCATATTTTTTCGTTCCATCAGGGATTCATTATCATTGAGAGATAGCTGCAACAGAATAGACACAGCTCCTCTCTCTGTGTGTCCTTATTCAAAGAATTCAGGACAAAAATTGACTGATGGATTGAAATGCTGCTAGTTCTCAGTAGTAAGACTCTGAAATAAGTAATGCCAGTGCCAGAGTTACTACGGTACAGTGGGTACAGAAAATAATCCCTTTGAAATCCCTTTAAATAATCACATTTTGGTGCTTTGCAACCTGAAATTAAGACGGACACAGTTTTTGTTTTATTCAGCTTTATTTATTCATAAATAAACAACTCATAACATGTAAGTGAAAGATAACACCAACATGTCAGACAAAAAAAAAAAAAAAAACAGGATCATTGAGTTGTAAATAGCATCACCCCTCCTGAAAAGTTGTAAACTCGATCAGGTGCAGCTAATGGCGCACAAAGCCATTTGATTTTCAACTTTCCTGTTTTCATTTTAGTAATTTTCTTTACCAGATGCCTCACTCCTTGCTGTATCTTTAGTGTTTCACAAGAGATTTTAGCAATGCCACAAACTGTGCACGAATTTGCCAACACACCAAAAGTCAGGATATTTCAATATGAAGTCAAATATTTCTCATCAAAATCCTCTAAAACCAACTGATCTGAGCTGTGCTCGCCACATCATCTGTGAACTGCACGTCTCTTTTTATTTCCCCTGAGGATACGATGCAACAAGGCAGAGAAGTGAGCTATGAAAGCAATGAAATATTTATGTGTGTATGTGTGTGTGTGTGTATCCTCTAATGTTATGCAGATTACACAGAGGTCTCTAACCTGCCCCAAAAAGCATGCATGATAATTGTTTCTGTGTGCTGCTGATCCTCCCTCGATCCCTCTCACAATCTCGCACTCCTTCTCTGCCTTTCTTTGCTCATTTACACCAAGCAAACAGCAGAAGTAGGCTGTGATATTTAAACAAAGAGAGACCTCTTCACTTCTTCACCCTCGCTGACTCCGTGTCCCGCCGAGGACTGGCTCCTTTCACTTGGCTATCAAAAAATGATAGTCAGACTGTGCTAACATGCACCAATCTCAATAAGACAGAAACACACTACACAATAGATGCAATTATTTTATGACTGACTATTCACTCCTGATCCACTTTGCCAACATTGTTCTCTAGCAGCCTATAATGCCCAACCATTCCTGATTTTCATGTACACTGATGGGAGCTTTGGATCCGGTCGGGATGCACTGTACTTTGACCATTTGAGTGTTGAGTAATTGCAGGCTGTTGAGGTTTTAAAGGAGAATGGGTTGAGTAAATGCTCGCCAGGCAATTAGCCTTTGCTGCGCATTAAACATGGGCTAGGTCCAGACCTGTGCACATCAACACACATTAAAGCTCAGAGGTGAGTGTTTCACAGATGAGGGCGTTACAGCAGATGTTTGTGTTTTGACAGCGCTTTCATCAAAATTAACTGTTAATCGATAAAACACCTCCTACTGTTAGTAAACAGCCATAAACTACAGAACAGTGTCAAGGATTCATGGATGTGCAAGATATTTTATAAATTGAACACACGTTGGTGCTGGATTTGGAGTTCCCTTTCAGTCGGTCACTTTCGACACCACGTCGGTGAACGATGCAAAATGGGATATCGCTTCGATAGACCAATCTACTTCGAGTGTAAACTTAACGAGCCAATGCACATTGGCAGTCAATTATTGCATCCATCTGCCGCTGATCACAGCGTGAGTATAAGAAGGCAGCAGGTGCAATGCATACCAGCCTTTTGTTTCAGAGCCGAGCGTTAGTATCGTTCTGCTCAACCTTGTCTGCTGTGAACTACGAGTTCAGCATGCTCTCGGAAGCTTCGTGTGTTGGCGAGACAGTGCTTCAGTGGCGGTCGTTCCTGTGTCGAGTGGGTTGTGCACTTCAGGCTGCACTAGCACCCTGTCGTGTTGCAAGCGGCCAATTCCCTTGTACGCCTCAGCACTAAAGAGCGGTCCCACTGAAACTTTTTCAGAGGCTCCTGGAGCATATGGGGGCCGCAGCGGCACTTACACCGCTTGGCCTGTTACATATGAGACCGCTCCAGCACTAACAACACAGCGACTGTTGCGTACAAGGTGGTCAAGCGACAAGGTGGTCTGCGCTCCTGTCGCATGTCACAACTCACCCGCTACCTCCTCCTTTGAAGTCGGAGGGTTCTGAGGTCACTTGTGCCGTTCACGTTCCAGGCCTGCTCAACCGTACAGCCGATGAGCTGTCTCGAGCAATGCTCCCATGAGAATGGCGACTCCATCAACTGACGGTCCAGCTGATTTGGAGATGGTTCGGAGTTAATCAGGTTGACCTGTTTGCTTCTCCAGGGACCTCTCACTCCCAGTTGTTCTAATCCCTGACCAAGGAAACTCAAGTATGCGTTTCCCCTGTGAGCCTTCTTGCACAGCCTCTGGGAGGATGGGGAGCAAGTCTTGCGAGTGGCCCCGTATTGGCCCACTCAGACCTGGTTCCCCGAACTAGTACTCCACGCGACAGCCCCTCCTTGTCCAATTCCTCTGAGGAAGGATCTACTGACTCAGAGAAGGGCACCATTTGGCACCCTCATCCAGATCTTTGGAAACTCCATGTCTGGTCCCTGGATGGGACGCGGAGGTTCTAGGTGACCTTCCCCAGGAGGTAGTGGACACCATCACTTCGGCAAGAGCAACGTCTACGAGACACACTTATGCCTTGAAGTGGAACCTGTTCATTGAGTGGTGTTCTTATTGCCGAGAAGATCCCCGTAGATGCCCGATTGCAGTCGTGTTTTCCTTTCTGCAGCAAGGGTTAGAGCGAAGGCTGTCTCTCTCCACCCTCAAAGCCTAGGTTTCCGCAATATGCTGAGTACCATGACCCCATGAATGGGAAGTTTTTAGGTAAGCATGACCTCATTGTCAGGTTCCTTAGAGTGGCCAGGAGGTTAAATCCTTCCCAGCCCCCCTCTATACCCTCTTGGGACTTTAATCACTTCAGCAGGGCCCATTCGAGCCTTTGCATTCAGTTGAGCTAAAGTTTCTTTCATTGAAAACTCTGCTCCTGCTCGCACTGTCCTCCATCAAGAGGGTAGGGGACCTGCATGCATTTTCGGTCAATGATTCATTCCTAGAGTTTAGGCCGGCTGAATCCCAGGTAATCCTGAGGCCCTGGCTTGACTACGTGCCCAAGGTTCCCACTACACCCTTCAAAGACCAAGTGGTGAACCTGCAAGCCCTGGCCCTGGAGGAGGCAGACCCAGCCCTGGCTTTGCTCTGTCTCGTCCGAGCATTGAGATGCTACGTAGACTGGACACAAAGCTTCAGAACCTCAGACCAGCTCTTTGTCGGTTATGGAGGCCGGCAGAAGGGGAGTGCTGTCTCCAAGCAGAGGATGGCCCACTGGATTGTGGAAGCCATAACCCTGGCTTATCAGGCACAGGGTGTGCCCTGCCCATTCAGGTTGTGAGCTCACTCAACTAGAAGTGTTACATCCTCCTGGGCGCCGGCTCGTGGCACCTTGCTGACAGACATTTGTAAAGGTGTGGGCTGGGCGACCCCTAACACGTTCGCTACATTCTATAGCCTTCGTGATGAGCCGGTATCCTCCTGTGTTCTCACCTCAAACGGGTAGTGGCACTGAGAGGCCCAAGTTAGTGTCATCTTGCTTAAACTGCTCCAGAGTGTCTGTACTGTAGACCCTGTTGAGATCCTCCATCACCCTAGGCAGCTGGACGCGGTAGAACGTCTGGCGCCAGGCCTTCATGATGAATCCGTGAGAACCATGGAAGGCTGGGTTCCATATTGAGACCTAAGCGGACCTAAGCGGATTAATGTGTATAGTCCACGGTATAGCCTTAGAGCCCGTGTTTCCCCTGGCAGACTTCTGCCTTCTCAAGAGGGTTTTAATCACCAAAAATTTCTCCATATATACCTAGATGGGAACGCAGATACCATGTCCTGTCGCCATGGTTGCTGTACCACTGCTGAGCTGCCGGGTCTCCGGCTCGGCTCCTCAGGGAAAACCTGTAATGCATTGCACCTGCTGCCTTTGTATTCTTATGCTGTGATCAGCGGCAGCTGGATGCAATAATTGCATGCCAATGTGCATTAGCTCATTTAGTTTACACTCATAGTAGATTGGTCTATCGAAGCGATATCCCATTTTGAGTTGGTCACCGATGTGGGGTCTCCGTTCCCTCCTTCAGGGAATGAGGGTTACCATACGTAACCGAGACGTTATTACCAGTGTGCTGTAATGTACAATATATATATATATATGTATTAGCATATCATAATATAAACATGTTAGATATGATAGTATAATACCAGTGTTATTTTACTACAATTGAAATACTGTAATGTTTTATAAATATTTAGATATTTTTTTAAATGTTTTTTTTTTTTAAGTTTAATTTGAAAATTTTTGTACTTTCACAGTGCGTTTTTGTCATTTTTATTAGTTATTTTTATGTCTACTCAGTATTTTTAAATTTATGTTTTAGTTTAAGTTATCAAGCTGAACTAATGAGAAATATTGTTTCTCAAAAAATAATAATTAATGTTTACTTTCATTTAAGTATCTCACACACACACAAAAAGTGATTTTATGGTTTCTACTTCTGGCTAACTATAATAACTCTGGAATATACTGTTTAACTTAGTCTTTTTAGTGATAGTGAGCCTAGTTTATGGTGTGGAGGTTTGTGATTATATGCTATAAAATATAAAATGATTTATTCATCCTGCAGCAGAATTTACAAGAAAGATTTCATATTTTACAGTGTGTTTATGCCTTTGCTGGATATTCACTTGCAATAGAGATCCATAATGTTTATGAGATATCTAATAGCCTATAAAGTCACCCTCTCTGTCCAAAAGACACACACCATCACACACCTCAAATACAGCTGTAACTCAACACAACCCTTAATACAGCAGTGCAACCAAACAGAGAATGTCTTTTAGATGACTTTACATTCAGAAAGCAAAGAAGATGCACCAAACTTCAAATAAATATAAACTGAATTCACTGAAATTCATATAACTACTGCACATTTTGTATGAAATGAATATTAATTACCCAAAGCATGTAAATGCCAGTTCAGGTCAATTATCAAAAATAATCAAAACATTTTTTTTAAAAAACCCTTCACCCATCCCATGCAGTTATACAGACGACATTGACATTCACAGTCATTCACTCTGTTTCTAGTGCACCTTATCTCCCACAAAACAGTTCCTCTTTCTCCAGCCAAACAAACAGTCAGTGTGATGGACAGAGGAGAGGTAGCGACACACAGCGGACACACGCCTGACAGATCCATCAGCTCTGCCGTCCCTCGCAGTCACTGCTACCATGGCTGTCACGGCCTGTATGTCACTCCGATTATACAAACAGCAAACATCCTCTCCCCGTCCTTCGCTGTCTCCAGTCCTCCGTCGCTCAGCCTGCGCCTCGCGTGCACTGAGGCTCTCACTGTCAAACACAGCACACGTCAGGAATGGGGCTGAGGCACAGTCATGCTAATCCTCTCACTCTGCCTAACATTAAATGCTATTAGCGCTGCTAATTACTTTATCATCACCTTCATCATCAGCCCCTCCAAGCAAAACCTCTCCAGCCGAGCAACTGCCACAAAGACCAGTGGAGATGCTAATGGATGCTTTCTCCAGCTGTTACAGATCTATCTATCTATCTATCTATCTATCTATCTATCTATCTATCTATCTATCTATCTATCTATCTATCTATCTATCTATCTATCTATCTATCTATCTATCTATCTATCTATCTATAATAAACCTGAATTGACAAAGTCTTGTGGTTTAACAATATTTTGTTTCAAGTAATCTATTATTATTATTATTCATTATTATTATTACTATATATATATATATATATATATATATATATATATATATATATATATACATATATATATATATATATATATAATTATACCCAAAATACATGTGATTGCATTCTATAGACATTGTTATTTAAAAATATTGCTAGAGTAGGTTTTACAAGAAAATACTACTTCAGTCTTTGTCCTTCAAAAATGCAAATATTATTCAATGTGTTACTTGCTTTTTCATTTTCTTTTCTTTTCTTTTCTTTTCTGTATTTCCTTTTTTTCCCCTACACAATTTCACAAATTATTACAAAGTAAACATTTTAAATATATTTTTTTCAAGGTAAAAGTTTATTTAATTATTATTATTATTATTATTATTATTATTATTATTATTATTATTATTATTATTTTATTAACTTTTTTATTTCATTAATTATTTATTCAAAAAATATTTTTTTTTATGCATGACATATCATGAAATGTGCCGGTAGGTTTGTGTTGGTCACAGCACAAGAAACACAATTCATCTTTATTAAACAACTAAAACATGCTCATCATAGCGGATGCGTTTTCAATCCACTGCATGCATTAATAGCATCTTTGAATAAATTGTCATTGACCTACATAAAACAGTTTCTGTAAACGCATATCATAGTCTAACCAGAAAACAAAGGTTAAATAAGTAAACATAATATCTCCATACACTTGTGAAACTACAGTCAACATTAGATGTCGTCAGATAAGCACAGCAGTGGAGGACTGATGTGTTCGTGACTTTAACGTCAGTGCTGTTGTTGCTGTTGTTTAGTGCTTCGCCTGAGGTTTTGAACCGTTCTGTAGGACGTGTGCTATTTCACCAGAGGACGGAGGCAAGGAGGACACGGTGCAAATCATCAAGGCATAAAGCACACAACAGTTGCAGATGCTCTCATATCTGCTATAAAAAAAAAAAAAAAGCTGCAGAATGGAACAGTTTTGCCTCCAGACGAAAACTCTCACCTCAGCCGAACTCGCAGTAAGTAAACACTTACTTTGATTGGTGATTTTACCTACACCCAACCGCACTCAGGTGTGCCTTTGAAAGAAAGATATACAGAGAGAAAATAAGGACACCTACACACTTTGTGCACCCTAGCACCCTATACATGCTAACTTCATATACCCCTCCTTGAGACCTTGTGTGTCTACAGTTGCACTGAGGAAATGAATGCTGTTGTGCAGTGTCTCAGTCTGGCCTTGCCGATCTGAATAGCTGGTTATATAGGCATCTCTTTCTCTTTTTCTCAGCCAAAGGCCCAATCTTTCCTCATGAAGCGAGGAGGAAGAGAAAGATTCATATTGAATTATCATCGCTCAGGAGGTCTCCGTTATTCAGTTTCAGAAGTGCTAGCTAGCATGGATGCATGCTGTTCTTGAGCAGAGAAAGAAAATGAGTAAAAACGAGCATCTCTTGGTTCTCTTGGCTGCTGGAGCCGGAGTCGGAGCTCAGTATGGACTGGAATCCTAATGTTGGGGTAAAGTTGGCCTCCGGTTATTCCAGCGTTCAGCCGAGGCAGAAGCGTGTTAGCGGCCATGTTGGGCACTGGCTCTCCTCTTCTTGGCAAACATCAAACAAATGCTTTGCTTCTCTTTTTTTTGACGCTCTCTTTCTTAGCCCATGGCTAGAGGAAGGGTTTCCAGGCATGATGATTGGTGTCTGTTCCAGCAAGATTTGGACAAGATATAAAGGGTAAAAAATGACAGCTAGTGGCCTAAAGGAATGTCAAAGGATTATTTTCCGAAAACGAAATCTCTGGCCTGTTTTACTCACCCTTGTGTCTTTCGAATAACCCTCTTTCTTCAGTGGAACACAAGAGAAGATGCTTTACGAAATGTCCAAGCTGCTCTTTTACATGTTGATGATTTTAAAGGGGCATAAAATAAAAAATAAAAAATAAATGTCACATTAATGCAACTGTCCAGGGCTGAGTTTACCAAAAACTTCGGTTGCCTAAGAAGTTTGTAAAAAATGATCACACGACTGATCTTAATATTACGGTCTGTTTCGCAAAAGTATCGTAACTTAAGTAGCACTTGAAAATCATCGTAGATCTACGAGTGCTCCAGAGTAATCGTTAAGCCCTAAGTTAGGCCAGCCTACACCTTTAACTTGATTCAAGCGAAATGTGATTATAATATAAGGGTTTGATTGTGCTTTATTGTACACTTTATGACTCGTTTTCTTTCTTTCTTTTTTTTTTAGTTCATAAATGAACTAATTAAAAAGGGCAGGAAAAATCTGAAATACACATGAGTGAAAAAAAATATTAATAATTAAAAAAAGAATAAAATAAGTAATGTAGGAAGTGTTTCGAAGACTGGGGGGATAATATGACAATGGACCCGGAAATAGCATCTCTCTCTCTCTCTCACTCTCTCTCTCTCTCACTCTCTCTCTCTCTCCCTCTCTCTATACTGTGTATAAATAAATAATTTTTTAATAAATTTATGCATTTAGCAGATGTTTTTATCCAAAGCGACTTACAGTGCATTCAGGCTAACATTTTTTTTTAAACTAACATAATATATAAATATATTGTACACAATGATATAATATAATATTGTATTGTATTATAGTTATTATATCCAAGATGTCTGTCTGGAACGGAGCATTAGGTTAACATCAATAAACGACAATAAAGACTCCCGAGTAGCACTTAATGCACGGCTACGTGCGATTGCTTTACGTGCATTGGGTCTCATTCATGAAACATTCGTAAATATACGAGTAAATATCTGAGTGATTTGCGCGTAAAGATAACTTCCCGAAGACTCTTCTCCTGATTCACAAAAACTTCGTAAACGTCAGATGTGATAGTGAAATGTGTGTGTGTGTGTTAATGAATTCCAATCAGTCGTAAATGGGACGCGCGTGCACGCTCACTCTCAATTACCATAAATCCCGCCCATTAAATCCGACTGACAACTATATGTGAGCATCATATTATGACACCAAACGAAGGATTTCAACATGTCTTCTCAAAAGCGACTGAAAAAGAAACATTTCTCATCTGCAGAAATTGAAGTTTTATTATCAGAAGTTCATTCAAAATGCCACATTTTATTTTCAAGCGTACTAGTGGCATATCAGGTCCTAAAAAAGGAAGTTTGGCAGCATATTACAGATCCTATTACTGGCTCTCATAATAAAAGTTAAAAGAAAAACCGTATGTAATTAATATATATATATATATATATATATATATATTTTCGAAATGCTGTGTAAATATGTACCCGATTAAGGTTAATTAAAATGCAGCCGTTTTAATGAGCAAAACATTCAGAAGTTAAACGCACTATTTACGCGTGGCTGGGAGCAGGTGTAGATTTCTTTCGTACCAACTAACATTTGGAAAATACGAACGTTTTAATGAATCCGAAAATTTACGCCAAAACCACTTTACACGCGACTTACACAAAAATTTGTTCTGCTCGTGTTTCATGAATGAGACCCATTGTTGGGAAACAAACGTGAAACAATAACGAACAATCGTAAAATCACTCACAGAAAACACTTTTAAGGTCTAAGATCAATAGTTATCAGGAAACCCGGCTCTGATATGATAATAAAGAACAAAACACTTTTTAAAATATGCAATTCTTCTTATTAAGTAGACCTGCATTTATTATTATTATTATTATTATTATTATTATTATTATTATTATTATTATTGTTTCATAGAGGAAAACAATTGCTTCTTGCACATTTTGTGACACTTTTAAAGTAAAAAGTCTGATGAGATGAATTCAATGTCAGGATCCTGCCCTGACAGCCCTGTCCATCTTGTCTCTGTTCCATGTTTCTCTGTTTGTTTTGTGTCTGAGCACATGGTTCTGTCTTTGTTTGTGTCTGCCACGTGCTCCCCTTGTCCCACCTCCTTGTTACCCCTGGTCACGCCCCCTTGTTTAGCCCTTGTCTGCTTGACTGTTTTCACCTGATCCTTATGTGTACTGTCCTATATATTGGGGTTTCTTTCCTTGTGTCTCTGCTGGTTCGTTTTTGGTGTTTACCTGTCTCTTGGCCTAGAATTTATCCCTTTGAGCTTGATAATTATTTTGATCTCTTATCTAGCTGGTCTTTAGCTCTGTCTAGTTTAAAAGAAAGGGACATATTTTTGTGCATTCTAATCTAGTTTTGTTTCTCATTCGATTAAAATTTTCATTTATTCTTAAGTGATTCCAGTTTTGGATTGAGTTTTGTTCTTACTCTTGGATTATAGCTTTGGTTTTCTTTTGCTTTGTTCTAATTTTGTCTTCAATTGTCTGTCGTTTTGAGTCTTGTTTTTGTGTATTGTCCTGTCTTGGCCCCACTCAGATTTCCTGACCACTGTACCCCACTGCCTGGAAGCAGCTCACCTCTCTCACGTGTCAAGTCTCTGGTCTTGTGGGTCTCTACCTGGCGACTACTCTGGTGACGTTGCAGTTTCACTTGAAGCTACGAGTTTCCTGTGTCTACCTGGCCCTTCCTCTGGAGCTGCCTACTCTGTGCTTGGGCCCGTGGTCATCTTGGACTGTCTCAGTGGTCATCCCTCCTGCCCGTATTGTTGTCTGCCCAGCCCATCTGTTTGAACTGTTTCACTGCAAATTCCCCAGCTGTTCCAGTCTTCGTCTTAATAAAATACCCTTGTCTGCTCATTCTGCATTTGGGTCCCATTTCTTGCAGATCCCTGACATTCAAAGCATGTTCAGTTTTATCCAAAACAGATAAACGTGAATCTCTTGCAGAGGAACTGTGTAAAGTCTTTATTAATTAATTGTTTGCCCCTGTTATCGTAATTTGGGTGAAAATAAATAAGCATAGTTGGTGTTTCACTGCCATTAGCATTAATCTCAGCAGTGAATTGTAAGCATAGGTATTTGTTCATACATTATTGAAAGAACATATGAAAGTCAGTCATGGGGTTTGAAACAACAAGAAGGTCAGTTAATGATGACATTTATTTTGAGTGTTGTTGCTGTTATTACTAAGTTATTAAAAGTGCTTTTAGTAGCTAGACTAATACTGGTGATACACTAGCCACTGAGTGACAGACAAATCCTCACACATCCACCCACATGCTCACCTCGTCTCAAAGACACGCTCCCTCACCACACACACACACACACACACACACACTTGAGAAACCAGACAGAGAGCACTAGGAGTAGACATG
This sequence comes from Carassius auratus, assembly GCF_003368295.1. NCBI lineage: Eukaryota > Metazoa > Chordata > Actinopteri > Cypriniformes > Cyprinidae > Carassius > Carassius auratus. Next base: position 21,841,596 of record NC_039285.1, read on the forward strand.
AACCTCAGGTGGTTAAGCTTGTGAAAACCCAGGTATTGTGTTTGAGAACAGGCCAGAGCCACTCTGTTATCGACACAGATTCTCCGATCGTTCCTGCTCTCGCTGTCACAAGCAAAACATTTACAAAGGCAGGAGAATTTAGGTGTTTTTTTTTTTTATGTATGATATGTATTCAAGAAAATATTCCATAATTACGCTGTACTAGAACATTCCTATTAAGGATCCAATAACATTTTAAAAGCAATTAATTTTAATAGCTATGAGGATCTGTTATAATACAAACATACACTGATTAAGGCAATAAAGCTCAATATGACAATGATAACATAACGAGAGATACATAAAATATCACATGCTAACCACATTAATTCACTTAAAGTCATTTAATTTATATTTTATTTTAGTTGCAAATCTACTTAATTTTGTTCACTTATTTTGTAGTGCATTTAAGCAATTTTTGCATGTCCTTCTGTTCTTTTACTAAGGATTCATAATTTATATTTATACATATACTACAACTTGTATTATTATGCTTTTATTTTCATTGTTATGATCAATTATCATTTTTATGTTATGGCTTTGTTGTTGTTGTTGATAAATTGATAAATAATGGGGGAGGGGGTAAATAAATAAATAAATTAACAGGAAATGAATGCTTTTATTCAGAAATGATGCATTAATTTTGAATTATAATATCAAATATAACATTACAAAAGACTGCAATCTCACATAATTATACATGCTATTTTTTATGATATTTATGTGAGCAATTATTAAATAAAATAATCGATTAAGCACCAAATCAGCATATTATAATACATAATTACTGTAGAAGAGCAGAAAGATGTTATACTTTGTGTTTAATTGATTTTTTAAATGTATTATTATTTTGTTTTATTTTTATTTATTTATTATTTGTTTTACTAAATAGCCTGTTATTAATGAAGGCTCATGCTACTGATGTCTCATTAACATCATAACAGTATAATTGACAGCCATTATTGTAAATATTTAATAGGTTTTTAATTTAAGTGAGCTTAAACTTTATTCAAGCGAACCAAATGATGCCAGAAAAAAAAAAAGATGCTAATTTTAATAATAAAAAAACATAATTGCACGATTAAGCCATTCATTTTGACAGTCATCATATATATATATATATATATATATATATATATATATATATATATATATATATATATATATATATATTAACTATAAGCTGGGATTTAATTGTACAGTTGTTAACTCAACGTTACCACATGAAGCACATTTTTATTTTACCTGAAACTAATCATTCTTACTGTGATAAATAACATCACAGTGCACTTATTAATACTTGTATATTAACAAACACAATTAGAGGCATTATAATGATCACTTTTCTTCTTGAATTACCTTATGATATTTCTATCATCAGTGGATAAAGCACATGCTGCAGTGTTATAACGTACTTCTGAATATTTGACTTGCTAATCATATGGCTCAGAATAGCATGGCAGTAATGATATACTGCACGTGTAAAGCAAGTAGTAGGGATGTGGATACAGCTCGAAGAAGACGTGTTAGAGAGATAGAGAGATAGAGACGGAGATAAATCACTCGTTCTGCACGAGAGAGGCCACACAACACCAGGTCAAGGAGAACTCCACCTCTCATTCACTTTCTCCCTCATTCTGTCATCCTCTGCAAGCTCATGATAAAATAAAAAACACACATAACAATAAACAACACAGAGTGCATTAGTGCATAAGGAAGAAACGTATTTGTTAAAGAGTTAGCCTTGAACCAAAACAACTAGCTACAAAAAAATAAAAAAATAAACAGTGAATGAAAAGCTGGTACAAGAGTGTTAACTTAACATCTTTAACCCTTTGATGCAACTTTTTTTCAAGGTCAGTGTAACGTTAGCCTAACATTCAAATATTATGTCCAGTTTAATTTCACAATACATCAAATAATTTCAGTTGTTAAATAAATAAATAAATAAATAGCATGCATCAATACACAAAAACAGCCGTGTTGAGTTGTAATATGTGGGGCAGGTGAATAGTGTTGTTATTTATTTATTTATTTTATTTTTGCAGTAAATATGTTCCTACTAGCAAAAATGAGCAAATATCAAAGGTTTCTATATGGGTTATTTTTGACTCTTGTGAGCAAAATTTATGCAAAAATACAAAAACTGGTTATTTTAAGACCCATATTGTGCATACAGAATGGTGACCAAAACTATTATTATTTAAAAAGTAAGAATGAAAAAAAAAAAAAAAAAAATGTATGTGTGTGTGTGTGTGTGTGTATATATATATATATATATATATATATATATATATATATATATATATATATATATATATATATATATATATATATACTGAAAAATATAGAAAATAATAACTCAATCGGGTAATTTTAGACCCATGTTGTACATCAAAAGGTTAATGAGGTAACTGCAACCCCACAAGGCATTTAAAGTTTTGTATCTATAGAAATAAGTTCATTGCAACTCTGATTTGTGGAATTTACTAAACAGCATCATGGGTAATTTAGTTATATGCATGAGTTGTAATATCAAATTAATAAATAAATACACTACCATTTAAAAATCTGGGGAATTCATGATTTTTTATTATATATATATATATATATATATATTTATCAAGGATGCATTATTTTGGTCAAAGCTGAACGTAAAGACCTCGTGCAAGACATAATGTAATAGTAGGATTGCTATTTCAAACAATTGCTGTTCTTTTGAACTTTCTATTCATGAAATAATCCAAAAAAATTAAATGTATCACTGTTTCTGAGAAGAAAAACAAACAGTTTTCAACATTAATAGAAATAGAAATATTTACTAAGCAGCAAATCATCATATTAGAAAGATTTCTAAAGGATCTAAGGTATGTATTTCCCCCAACAGATTCAAACAGAGTCCATAAACCTGTGTTAGCGCTTCTCAACTGAGAGAAACATGATTTCATCTAATATTTGCTCACAAAGCTTCACTGAGTTAAAGCACAAGCTGTTACATCAGGTGCTTGTCCTCGCCTTCAGAACAAAATAATGCAGTCGTCAGCCAATCAGCCGCCGCCCCGGCCCTCGCAGACCTCCAGCAGCAGGACGTCTAGCCTCGGGTGCACTGTTTTAATAGATCACACCTCTGAGAAGCAGGGACCATATTGCATTGGTTGAGCAGCAGCAGGGACGGAGATGACTGACCTTGGAGAAACAGGCTGGCTCTGCTGCAGGAGGCTGTCAGCGCTGACACTGAGCACACAGGTAGCAATGTGTTGTTGTTTTGTTGTTGCACGAGGAGGACACGTCGCGCGTGTTATCCTCAGAAGCAGACGTCTTGTGAGGTCACAGAAGGGCTTTTAACCAGAGAGGTTTTGCCCTTCGTATCAACACTCTACCAAACCCATCAGATTTCTCAGAAGGATGTAATCCGCACTTTACTGTAACTTCTTTACGAGTGCCGTTAAAAAAGACCGGAGCTCTGCAAATTTCACATTTCACTGCTAGATTAACTTCTGTGATTGTCTGCTCTCAGAAGAACAGTCTCTTGCTCACCAGCGATAAAGTGAATGCATCAGAGCTGAAGTGAATGAGCTCCGAGAGCCGTTCCACAGGGATGTTCTGCTGAGAAATGAACCCTCGTCACAGATACATTATTTACATCTCCCAGGCCTTTTCTTCCTTTCACCAGAGAGACTGCTTTATTTTTGAACACATAAATAAGAGAGAACTGAATGGCATATTGATATCTCAGTCACAGGGACGGCTGCTTGAACTACATTTCATCATACAGACACAAAAATAATAAAAATAATAAGAATAAAAGAGTGGGCTGAAAACAGAGACTACAGGCTTTTGTACTTTTAGCAGAGATCAAATGTAATTTCATGTGACCCTGGGTATCTGTTTCAGACAGTAGATTTATTCATTTACAGTATATTATTGTACTTTTTTATATTTTAATAATATTAGATTATTATTTATTCATGATGTATTGATGTATTTTATAATAAATGCAATGCATTATTAATTTATGTATTTATTCATTCAATAATAACTATAACCACAATTCCTCAAGGGGTACGCAGGAGATCATATTTCCATCAGGGTTATATTGTGCTAATATTCCACATACTATTTTAAGCACAGTAAGTAAGGATTGACCGATTAAGATATTCTGCCTGCTATTCTTTTAATGTTATGGCTGACAACTAATAAATTACGTTTTTCCTAAAAAACATAACAAATAAAACAAAAGAAATTTAAATCAATCATTTTAAATGCTACAGGTATGAAAAAAAAAAAATTATATTTGCTAAATATTACGTGTGTTTTTCATTATTGGTGTTTTTAAAAGAAGCAAAAGTAAAGAGTTAATGAGCATGCATGAATCTCTATTATACAGTGCACAGTTCCGGTCCTTGATTCTGATTGGTTGAGCCGTCTTCGAAGCTGTTGTAAATTACTCTACAAACACACACCTTTGTTTACGTTTGTGTGTTGCTCGGCAACCACTTGTTGGAACAACAACTGTTTCTGAGGAACTACATTGTTTGGTGACAAAAAAAATACTGTTTTTATTAATATATCATTACATTTTATGTGCTCTGATTTATTCTGTAAACCCTTACTACATAATCGTAACTGCGTTTCACATCATGCTTAACGACAACCTTAGCTGTTATAAAATCTCTATAAACCAGCTTATTGCTTTAATATCTTATACTGATAATACAAAACACAAAACATCCAACACAACTGATATATCACACATCCCAAACACTGAACATAACCTACAAATGCATAGCCTATTTAAAACAACAACAACAAAACACTGTGTCCCCACGACCTCAGTTCTTATTTTACTCAGTTTGCTGAACCTTCCTCAAGTGCTTTGTTCGTTTTAACAGGTTAGTTCCTGCAGATGTAATTGCTTAAAACTGCTGAATATGCATAACAGAATAGCAATAATGTTCCTATGCTCACTTAACCAGAATCGATACAGAACGTCTGGCTTGATTTCCTTTACTCCCATGTTACACAGCACGAGTCAATAGGGCACGGGGTGGAAAAGGCTGCACTAAAAGGGGACGAGAAAATGAGAGAGCGACGAGCTGCACAGAAAATGGAGGTGAGAGATAGGAGAGTGGGCTGGAGAGAATGGAATAGCTCAGCCGAGCATCACGCTGCGATAAGAGCAGCTCTTGTCTTGTCATCGGGTTCACAGCTTCGCTAAGGTATTGTCCTCAGGCTTATTCTCTTCCCGTACAGCCATTATTTAAATTAATCGCAGAGCTTCATTAATCTTAATGACTCCTTTTGGAAGGATCCGTGGAGGGAGGCGGCTCATGACAGGACTGGTTTGAAATGGATTTTGTGTTGAAATGGAGAGATTCTGCTTTTGTGCAGCTAGAACTGACCGGTCCGAGATTTCCTCCGGCTTTATGCATGAGGCTCACGCTGGAGCAGAGTAAAAGTTAATGAAGACCATCTCAAACGACAGCTGCTGAGCCATTTAATCACTTAACATGCTATTGTTCTATAAGGTTATAATTAAAGTGTTAATAGGCACTGCCATTATTGTGCAATTGCAAGATACGGTTAAATGCAGTTTGCACAGTGCTGCAAAAACCATTTCATATTTAAAGGTGTTTAAAGATGTTTTTTTACTTACTTACTTTTACTTTTTGAATGATAAATGTTGTCTGCAATCCCAGTATTATTTTATTAACATTTTCCTATTTTTTTTTTACATATGTATATACTTTGTATTATTATTATTATTATTATTATTATTATTATTATTATTATTATTATTGTTAGATTTTATTTCAGTTTTAGTTATTTTAGTACATCAAGAAAAACTAAATGTGGTACTTTTAGTTTATCCTGCTCAGTTGCACTGGGAAACCAGTTCAGATTTCACTCAACCAATGGCATGTGTTAGGGGCGGGGCTATCTATTTGATCGACCAATGGCAGACAAGGGGAGTGGTCAGGAAACCTGTGTTGTTGTTTTTGCAGATCTGTTTGGTGATGCTTGTGCTTCATGAATGATACACTTCACTTTAGAAAAGAGTCACAATGAATAACAACATCTTTGTACCACGTTATCCAGCTTCAGGTGTGATCACCATGATAACCTGCATGTAATTGGCATTTATTTTTCATTAAATGCTAAAGGAAGTGGGATGAAATCCTCAAAAACGCAATTCAGTTAAAAAAAAAAAAAAAAAAAAAAAAAATCAATCAATATGGCTGGAGGATGTGTAATTTCTCAAGTATAATCATGAAAATTGCAATAAACTATCTCAGAGAAGTCTACAGAAAAATGCATGGCCTTCTGTGTGTCTCCTCACTACAGGCAATAAGCTTGATTTTTTTTTGTTTCAGCCTGTTAGTGACAACTTCACAAGGACCTCGTTTCTGCCTCAATTCAATATTTATCGAATGAAAGTGGAAAACTTGTCTAATTTCCCTTTGCTGGGGAATTATTGGCATTCTTGCTTCTGGTCGATTACTCTCTGTCGCTGTGGCCAGTTCATTTTTTTCCCCTGTGCTCGTTGACGTGTGTTGTGTGGGAGCGTTTGTAACATCTGTGCAGGGCTTTAAATGAATGTTTAAGATAATGCATGAGGACGTTACGATGCATTGCCAGTATTGAAAAGTAGACACTGTGATACAACCAAACAAAACAATGTAGAAAACAAAGACTAAATAATAGTGAGGAAAACATTAAATCAGATAGATGATAGGACATCTAATAGAGTTATGCTTACTGATATGCTTGGGAAAAAAACACCATCAGCCGTTATTATACAGCAGAAGAGTCTCATCACCATTCCACAGTTTATGCAGATATCACTGATTCCTTGCATGAAGAAAAATACATTTTCTCCAAATTATGTGAAAAAAAAAAAAAAATATTGGAATGTTGTTATAAACTGTTCTTAAAACTGAAACTGTTCTTAAACTGTGTGTGCTCTTGTTTCTGTGTCATATCAGGACACAACTCTGTATAATGACATGGGTATGACACAGGTATTACAAGGAGAGGGTGACTTATGAGGACATAACCCATGTCCCCATTTTTCAAAACACTTATAAATCACAAAGAATGAGTTTTTTTGAGAAAGTAAAAATGCAGAAAGTTTCCTGTGAGGGTTAGGGTTAGGTGTAGGGTTGGTGAAGGGAGATAGAATATACAGTTTGTACAGAATAAAAACCATTACACCTATGGGATGAACACACTTTACACAAAAACAAACGTGTGTGTATGTGTGTACGTGTATAGCAACACGTACACACAGTCTTGATATGTAATGCAGTATGTCTCATATATTACATTTCTGGTTGTGTCAGATCACATTTTTCTATTCCAATGTGCTACTTTTCCTTTGATTTTGTTTTTTATGTAAACGTAAGATGCCAGATGGATGTGTATAACCATTGTGCTTACATTACTAGTATTTTGTAAGGCAGTGTCAAGTTAAAAGGATTTCAACTTTTACATTCAGCTCCGCTCATGTCAGTTCCACAACAGCGGACAGCAACATTGTGAGCGGCATCTAAGACTTACTTTCTTCTGAATTATCCTTTTGCTGCAGCCTCTAGAAACCATCGAAATGATCAAATTACAAATTCACAGATCGTACTGTACACCACTAAAACTATTTTCAGATTAAATGGTTTTCTCCAGATGGCCAGTTTCGTTCTCAATGCTCGTCGGGTACATTTTTTTGCGTGGTCTTGCCCTCAGATCAATAGCTTCAGGGAAGCGATCTCAAAAGCCCTGTCTGGGAACATTCCCTCCAAACCTAATATTATGTAACTGAATCATAGTTCATGAATTTTATGTTTGGTCCTCTAGACTGAGTGGTGTTGGTGTTTTCTCTCTGTGAGCGAGGGTTTCTACCACTAAACCAGTGAAATCGAAAACTACTCACGATACTCACACACCCTGTTCCAAACATTCATGTATTTAGTTATTTAGTCCTTTAGCAATCTATTTTTTAAATACCTTATCTCATCTTTAATTATATTAATCCAGTTACTGAGTAAAACATCTGATTTTAGAGTGCAAAATTAAACCAAATTGAAACATTATTATTATTATTATTATTATTATTATTATTATTATTATTATTATTATTATTATTATGCTTCCTTCTTTTTCTCTACAATTAATATTAATAATTCAACAGTTTTATCATGTCAAATGATATTTGATATAATACCTGAAAATTATAACAAATTTATAACATTATTAAGACAATTATAAAGACATGTAATAACATAGTAATGCAATGTTGTGAATTACAGTTTTAGTCATTTATTATCAAAAACATTTACAATTATTTCCAATCAGTGTTATTTTGTTATCATTGATATTACTATTATAATTTCCGTTAATTTATTTTCCATTATCATTTTAATTTTAGTTTAGGTTTTAGTATTTTTCCTTAACATTTTTTTATTTTTTTAGTGGGTATTCTGTTTTATTTTATTTTTTTTATGTAAATTATTTAGTACTTCAAATTAAAACTTTTTTAGATTTTACTTTATTTCAGTTAAAGTTTAGTTCAAGTAATGGTTTTTATGGTTTTAGTTTTAGTTAATGTCAACCCTGTTTTGAAACAAACAATCATATACTTTAAACACACATTCATGTGGATAATGTATTCTTAGGGCGAGCTATATTCTTTGACTTGAAAGTCTGAAAAACAAAAAGTTAATCACAAAAAGATGATTAATAACAATGCAATGATGTCATCATTAAGTGACTTGTTTAAACCTGGCGGGGCGTCCTTTAAAACAGCCAGGACTTTGTGAAACTCAGCGGAAGTCGTACTGCGGCTGATTGCTATTTGATTTGCCACACAGCTTGATTTGTTTTGTGCCACATCATGCTGCAGAAGTGAGAAGATGCCCCGAGGAGATGCTTTTGAGTGTCGGGATTTCATCCGTTAGAAGCTGAGAGTTGACTGCACTGACAAAAAAGATGAAAGTGTTTAAAATTCGGGCTGTGTCTTTGGGAAGTTCGAAGAGGAGGAGGGAATATCCCAGTGGGGCGAGCGAGAAGTTGTGTGCTGAACCTGTGAAATGAATTATTACCGAGAGCTAATTAAAACTCACACTGACACGTGCAAAGGTATATATATATATATATATATATATATATATATATATATATATATATACACCCTCACATGCACACATGTGCAAACACAGAGCTCTTTGCCATTAGAGGGTTAGGTAAGCGCCTCTGAGCTGCCGGCAGACTTTTACACATTAATCTTGTGGTTTAATGCAGGAGCGATTTCCATGCCACGATTCATTTCCCCTCATCCTTCTGCTTGCCGATCTCGGAGCCCGACTCTGTTCTCCTCACTCTTTCATCTGCGTCTGATGGTTTTGAGAGAAATCTGCAGTGCCACTTCCCTCTGGATGCAGAGATGAAAATCACTGTCCTCGTTCGGAAATCACAGACAGTTCTCCTGAAATGACGGCTTCAACCGGATCACAAACTACACATTTGCTGTCCGTTAGCCTGTGTATTGATTAGTTCTTCTTGTCATCTTTGTTCAATCTTATAGGACGAGTGCCCTCGCTGTAGAGATCTGGCGTGATTACCTCCCACAATAGTTCTCTACTCCGCCCCATCTGTAATTCTTCTCGTTTTCTCCCGTTCCCTGCTGGTGAATCTTAATTAGGATCTGACTAGGCCACGGGCCTGTGAGCATCAAAGACTAGAAATCAATCTGAGATTGAGAGAGATACGCGTGGAGGACTTCTGACTGTCGAGAGCTGCCATCTGCAGACCTGCTGAATCATGGTCCCTCTCACTCCGGGGAAGTGTGATTGCTTCCCCCCTCCGTCATTCCTTCTCTACACTCCACTTCTTGCTCTAATCTCTTCCTTTGTCCTCAGAACCCACCGGTCACTTATCCACTCCCTTCTCAGAGTCTGTTTTCATGTTTTTGAGCTGGCTATCAGTCTTTGCTCTTCTCTGTTCATGTCTCATTTCATAGTGGCCGCACTATATACACAACATATCCCACATGCCGTCCTCAAACACAGTTTTTTTCTCTTTGTCCTTTTCTCATACTTGCCTTTCCAGTCTTGTCTGTTCCTTGCTCTGTACATTTCCTGTCCTTTTTCTTTAATATTTTGTCAAGTTCCTTTTCTATTATATTCTTTTACCTTGTGCCCATTTCCTGTCCTTTCCAATCTTCTTGCTGTCCTGTCCAGTCCACAGTTCCTGTCCCTTTGCTTTCTTTTCCCTGTCATGCCCATTTCATTTCATTTTATTTCCTTTCCTATTCTCTTTCCTGTCATGCACACTCCCAATTTCCTCTCCTGTTCACGATCCTTTACTTTGTCTCTTTCCTGTCCAGTAGAGTCCATAGTTCCTGTCCCTTTCCTATATTTTCATGTCTTCCTGTTTTCATTTCATTTCCTAGACATTTCCTTTCATTTGATTTTCTTTCCTTTTCTTTTTCCTGTCCAATCCAATCCCAAGTTCCTGTCCCTTTCCTTTCCTTTTTGTCTTCTTCCATTCTGTGCAATTCCGTTCATTTTCTGTCCTGCTCATTTCCTTTCATTTTCTTTGCTGTCCTGTACACTCCCGATTTCCTGTCCTGTTCCAGATGCTTTACTATGCCTTTTTCCTGTTCAGCCCAGTCCGTAGTTCCTGCCAATTTTCTTTTATTTTCATGTATTTTTCATTCCCCGTCTTGGACATTTCCTTTCATTTGATTTTCTTTCCTTTTCTCTTTCATGTCCTGTGCGGTCCTCATTTCCTGTCTCGTTCATGTCCCTTTCCTTTCCTTTCCTTTCCTTTCCTTTCCTTTCCTTTCCAGCACCTGTCTTCTATTTTGTCTCCTTCCTGTTTTCTGCAGTCCCCTTCATTGCCTTTCATTTTATACATGTTCCTGTCCTGCTCCGTCCGGCCCATTTCCTTTCTTTTGATTTAATTTTCTTCCTGCCTCATCTTCAGTTCCTCTCCTTTTTATGCCATGTCTCATTACTTTGCTTTCCTTTCCTTTCCCCATTCCATTGCTTTCCTTTCTTTTGTCCTGTAATTTTCCTTTCCTTTCCTTTCCTTTCCTTTCCTTTCCTTTCCTTTCCTTTCCTTTCCTTTCCTTTCCTTTCCTTTCCTTTCCTTTCCTTTCCTTTCCTTTCCTTTCCTCATTTGCTTCTCATTGGTGGTGTAGTTTTGGATGTGCCTGGCGACATGGAAAGACAGCCTGTTCTGGTTAGCAGACATCCACTCATTGCCTTGACACCCTCACACATGTGCACACACATGCAAAATTGCATATTTTATCCCAAAACAGTCCAATAAGATGCCAGCAGTCAGAAAGATGGGCAGGTCTCCTTACACAACATACACACATGCAAGCAAATATAGAAGCAGCTATGCAAATATACTCATTCTCACACACTCGTATATTTCCCATCCAGAAAGATGAAGTGGGTTAGGTTGTGTTGGCTTTTTGGCACATTACAGCGGGAACAGATGGCCAGGACTGGATCACGTCCCGACTACAGTTCTTCAGGGAGTGGCACGCAGAAGGACTGGGGATCTTCAGCCATCCGCCCGGCTGAAACCTCTCTCATTTCAGTTTAAGAGCTGACAAATGTCACTCCATCTATGTTTCTCTCTTTCTCTCTTGTTTTATTCCCATTCTCTTTCTCTCACTGTCTCTCTCCCAGGTTGCTGCATCTTAATTTCAAACCCTCTTCCAATAAGATGGATATAATTTTAACTAATTAATAGATCAAGGTATGCAGACTGTTTGATGCGCCTCGGATCATAGGAGGGAGGGGTCTTTAGCCCCCTTCCAATGAATTTCCCATTTCATGCTCACTTGTTATGTTAACTATTATTCAACATGGCGTGATGAATTGTTGCAATTGTTCAATTTAATCCTCACAAACGTCTTCAATCATCTTTGAGTAATCAGGTCTGACATGCTCATTAATTATAAGAACTAATGCTTTTTTTTTTCTATCATATTCAATGGCGCATATGCTTTGAATAGAGAATAATTTGCAAGTTCCAAAAGCTAAGAACACATTACATGACCAAACGTATGTGGAAACGTGTATGTGCTTCTTAAAAAATTATAATTTTAAAACCATAGGCCTCAACAGGGATTTGATCGTGCCTTTCAGCTATAACAGCTTCTGCTCTTCTGGAAAGGCTTTCCACTCGGTGTTGGAACACTGTTCAAGTTGCGGCAGAGATTTACTCTCATTTAGGCACAATGACTCACAGTCAGCGGTCCAATTCATCTCCAAGGTGTTCAGTGGGCTTTGTCCATGCTGGACTCAGCAAACCATTTCTTCATGGACTCCGCTTTGTGTACAGGGGACATTATCAGACTGAAACAGAACAGGTTCCACAAAATTATGTTTGTCATTCTACAAAAACATGTCAATTTTATGCCATTATATTTGATTTTATGCACCTGCTAGTAATGAGTATTGCTGAATTAGACCAATCTGTTAATTAGAAGGAGATTTCCACATTCATTTGGCAATGTAGATTTTCCATTTTGCAAATAATCAATTTAGAGACATATTTCGTCAGCTATGGTGTGTTGTATCATACATGGTGTTTATCGTTCAGTTAAAACGATGGAATTTTGAACTATACCAAGAGGCTAAATAATGAAATGAAATTAATTTATATATATATATATATATATATATATATATATATATATATATATATATATATATGCTCCTAATTTAATGCACTCATTTGTTAAGTTTAATTATGGAAGAAATATGTTAAAATTATGTAAAATAAATAATGCCACTAATAATACATTTAATGCAGTTGCTAATGATTCCCTGGGAACACATGATATGTAAAAATTGATTGCACTGTAAGTCGCTTTGGATAAAAGCGTCTGCTAAATGCATAAATGCAAATGCCCCCGAAATTCAAGATATTAGGGAAAACATACATGAATAAATGACTGAATGGATCACCCATTGATACATTGACAAATTCTATGTTAAATCAAACATATTTCTTTCTAAAGCTTTTTTTCTTTTTGCATTGTCTTTTCTCATTAAACACAATAATGTAATTATAATATAATATAATATAGTTATTCAGGCTGAATTCAATCTGATTTGAGCATTCATTGCCTCAAATTACAGCTTCAAATTGCAATGAAAGCTTGACTATATCTGGCCAATTCAACTGAACCGCAGGGACTCGTTTCCCATAAATGAGCCCTATATAGTCTGCCAAGCACTAGTGTGCCTATAAAAACAAACCTGCCTTTACTTTGATGACCTGCTGCTGTCAAGCCAAGTCTAAAAAAAACAGCCCAAAACACTTTATTGGACAGAATTCATCACTCCGCTCTGACGGACCGTAAGGAAGTAAAAAAAGTGTTGGATAAAAACATTGCAATATCTCTCCTCCAAGCGAGGAACATGATCAATTCCATCACATGTACAGAGAAATGACTCAGAGTGGGGAGGGAAGTCACCATTACCTCCTAATAGGTAATGACCGCTTTCACTCTCTTCTGCTCTTTCTTTCAGCCCCTTTCTCTCTGTCTGATGACAGTCATCTAATGGAGACTAAGCAGGATCATTCCCCAGCTCTTTAAAACACATCCCGCCACACTCTTTAATTCAATAGCTCTTTTCCCCCATTCCATCTGGGGCAGTGCTGATGATGTTTACTCCCTTCGAAGCAGACAGCGGCAGAACAAAAGGGAAAACACGCAATTGTCACCAGTCTCTTCAAAAAGCCATTTTGAGCATCAATCTTGTTTTCATTTTCTCTTTTTTCAGTCGACACGATCCGTGGTCAATAGAGCCGGTAGCAGTGTCAAACTCCCCGCGTCAGCCGAGGTGTTTGGTTAAAGATAAATTGGCAGGGATGTGCTCGTCCTTGGCAGGTTATACATCACGTGGATGCATTTCCTCTTAAAGTTGGAGGAACACAGCGGCAGAGAGACAGCTAAGTACATCAGTAAATACAGTGGATATAGATGTGCCTTAAAACCCGGATTCACTGTGCAATTAAATCTGATCTCAATCTACATTAAAATATCTAGAAATGTGATGGAGATGTTTTGTTTTAGCTAACTGAACAAGGAATTTATTGTAGATAAAACTGCAGTTTACAAACAACGACACTAGCAGATTCTTTATACATCCTGGATGAGAGCCGTTTCAGATGAGAGCTTCATTCAAAATGGGCTGGAAATGACCAAATAGTGCAGTATGGGGGAATGGAAACATCATTTCTAAAAGAGATCCACAAGGGTGCTACTATTATGCCATTATTAAGGTTCCTGATGTTGTTTTAGGAATCTCCTACAATAGGTTTGCCTGCATGCAAAAAAAAAAAAAAAAAAAAAGGAACAAAAAATAGCTTTTGTTTTCTCAAAATATGCATTTAATATCACCTTATTTTCCAATGGTTCTCAAATAATTCATTCAAAGCAGTTCTAAGACTCTCTCTAAATCCCTCCGTTCCTTACTCAGCTCTGATTGGTCAGATGACCCAGTCTTGTCAGAAACGGTTCACCAACTGACATATTTTGAACGCTCAATAGAAAATGTAAACATCTATTATTTATCATACTTGGAGGCTGTGATTCAGTGGAGACAGTTGGTCAAATAAACTGGCAAATGTGTTACCCCGTGACGAGGAGCTGTCACAGAAGTGGTATTTGAATTACTGACGACTCTTTTAAGCTGTTCAGAGTCGGTTCCTTCTTTTGGGAGACAATGACTTTATTTATAGTACCCTTTTGACTTAACAGCTTTGCAGATTGTTTACATTCACATATAGCTACATTACACATTGCATGAAAGGCTACCCTTATGAAACAAAAATATATTGCAGTATATTGGAAAAGATTATGTAATATATTAGGCATTTATTCTTATATATATTTAATTTTTTTCCAATATATTGCAATATATTGAAAGCGGCAATCATTTGTATATTTTGCAATATATTATATAATATATGTATCATCAATATATTATTAAATGTATTCAAATATATAAAATATTAGAAAATAAAAAGGGAAAATAATATATAAAAATATATCACAATATATTTTAAGAAATATATTGGTAAATATATTTTCCTTTTGTAAGGCTATATTCGGAATGGCATAATAGGAGCACTTCAAAAAAGTTATTTTTGCATTTTAGGGCTTTCAAAGTTAGTATGTTCATGAAATATGTTTTTATTTATTTACCAAAAAAAAATCCAGGAATACAGAAAAGATGAGAAACCGTCAGAAAATCCTTCAGCTACTCAATGAACCTGGAGAAACCTTAAAACCTGGAGAACTGAAGTGAAGAGGCAATGCAGTTCAGTGCACGTAAGTGTTATCAAACCACGCTGACACCTCAACATCATCACCTCCACTCGAAAATAGCCCGTGTCTACACATAACACGGATGCGACTGAACGGGAAACTTCGTCTTGCAATTGCAAGACTGTAAGTGAGAAATAAATAGAAAGAGGAGAGAGACTGACAAACAGCAGCCCCTTTAGATGAGATTTGATTAAGATCAGATGTTCTCTGCTGCCATACTGCTGGCATCATCCCATCTGATAAACCATCTCCTCCAATCCCTCTCTCGCTCGCTCTCTCTCTCTGTACTTTCAGTCACTGTTTCACTGCTTGAAAAATGGTGGAACTGCAAAGGATCAATATTTTCCCTCATGTCCTTCTTTCATGCTACACTTCCTAAAAAGGTCGGTAATTTATTAAATCTTAGTGAGAACATGATTCTTTATCAGTGTGTTTAAGACACTGTTTACAACTTTTTCATTCTCTTCACTGATTCACTCATATTGATTTTTTAGTGGGTAGTCTAAAGGCCTGACGCTGCTAAGCAAAACAAATGTATATTTTAATAAGTTTTAATAAACTGATATTATATATCAATCCTAAAAAGGTGTTAAGAATGAAACACTCGCAGGTACAGAGTTTGCATTTGAAGACACAATGCAGAATAGTATTATTGCTGGAATATAGATATGTCGCAGCAGATGGGCTTTGAACCCGCAGCAGGAGAGCAGTTCTCGACACTTAGCAGAAAATGAGGAGTCATCCCTCAGTGGGACATTAGGGCTAAACCCTTAGCGTCAAATGAATACTCAGGGATCTGTCTTAAATTCAGCCCAGTTGGGGCCTCAGTCTGTCAGGAGTTCGAGTCCAGCGTTAACCATGTCAGAGACAGCAGAGTCATGACCCACATACATCTGCTGGTGTGTGACGTTATCAGAGCCCCGGAGGAGAGGAAGGAGCCCAGGGATCCAACTGAGAGCAAGGTGTAAATTCACATCTGCTCAGGAAACAGGGAAGGTGAGAATGAAGATGGTGTCTGGTGCTCTTGGTGTGTTCTGTGAATGATAGCAGGAGAGTTAAGCAGCTAATGAGAATATCGATAGGCACTGGTTACCTTGTGGCTGGCTGTGAGAGCTGTTTGGGGTTTTTGGATGACTTAAGGCAGAGTGAATGTTATGAATGAATAACTTGTTTTGAGTTTATAGAAAAGAATGGACGGCCAGAAACAGAGTTATGATTGGCACACTCGCTCCTCCTGACACAATACTGGAAACTTGGAACTAAAAGTAAACAACCTGCAGATATTTTTTCATTATAAAACCCCCTTTCAAAATATTTAATGTGATTAGACCTTACATTTAATTAAATATAATGTGAGATGAACTCATATTAAAAAATCCAGTCGATACGAAAATCTGATAATTTTAACATATTATGGTCAATAATCGATAAATTGCTGAATTTAAAGTTCTACACTATAATTATCACAAAAACTAAATACTAAAATGGGTTGTTTTATGAACTAAAAGTAATACAATTTTTCAATCAGCTAATAAAAAAAAAATCTAATATAAAAACATCTAACTACCTAAAATTTATATCAGGCAATAACCGATATGGAACCGATATATGTCTCTTTAGAATAATACAAAATTACCAACCTCAATTTAAGTCAAAATTATGAAGTAATAAGTAAAAAAAAAAAAAACAAACAAAAAAAAAAACACTCATTTAACTTTTATTATCTAATATCTAAACATCTATCAGCCAATAGTCTCAGTCTCAGATGTCACATCCACAGACCATTGGCTAAACGTCTGATGCATATTGCACACAGAAGTGGAATCACTTCAGGAGTTTCGAAGTCATTGTTGGATTGGTTGAATTATACCGGATATCCAGTAGACATGCGTGTTTACAACTGTGATGACGAGCGCTTATCGGGATCAACTAAATGCTTCTGGGGGACAGTTCTCCTCTGGCTGGACAAATAATATCTAAAAATATAATTATCACAAATTAATAAACTGCAGGATTGTGGTGTGCATTGAACTGCTGATCTGCATTGTTAGCTGCAAACGTTTACTGATAGTCTGAACATCAGAACTTTTACCATAAGAAATATGAGCTGTATGAAGCAGCCGGAGAACCTCAGGCTTTAGCACTGCGGGGCATTGTGGATGAGAGCATCTGTCTGTACATCCTCTTCCCCGTCCAGCCAGAGGGGATTGAGGGAGAGATTCTCACTAGCTCTCTTCAGCGTTTAAACAGATGTGGCCTCCAGCTCCAAGAGTTACACACACGCTCTCTCTAACTAATACAGATACACATGCACACACCACCTAGCCCTGGCAGGGAGGAAAGGAAAGGATGCCCTCAGAAATACATGAGACGCACTGGCAGGAGAGATAAAGAAAGAGCGAGTCTGAGAGGAAGTGGATGGAGACCAGAGCTTTTCTCCATTAGGTTCAGTGTTGTTTGATAATGCAGTTGGGTAAACGATGTTCCCTGGCTACCCTCACACGCTCTCTGAGAGCCAATAAACTTCTGACACCTCTGAGCTACTACAGCATTTAAACAGAGCATGCATCGTGCCAAACGTACTTAACACCTAAATGCAGATTTTTTCATTGTCTTTAACCGTTTTTTTCTGACTCAGCAGCTCATTGGATTCATAATAGCGCTACATGCACGTGTTTGTGTGTCGGGGATAATGTCAACGAGGGAAAAGAGTGGAATAGCACACAGTCAGCGCTAGTGCTCTGATTAGAAGGAGGATCTGAAACTCTGTTGGTTTGACAGGCGGCTTGTAGAACTGCAGCTGTGCACATTCGGCTCTCACCACACCTGAATGATTACAGCGAGGTTGCTCTAAACACACACACACACACACATTCTTTGAGAAGCTGTCTTTTTCTTCGCTCTCTCAGCTAACACAATAATGGCCAAAAATGAAAACACATGCAGTTAGAAGTGGACTGAGGCTATTAGAGGGAAGGTAAAGATTGAACAATGACAAGAGCTCATCAAATGCATGACATTATCATCATCAACAGCAGCATTATTGTTACTATTATTAATATTTTGCATAATATGTTTATTATTTAACCAGATTTACTACATCTTAAAAATAAAATGTAAGTTATTTTACTGTCTTAGAATAATATAAATTATTATTTAAGTATAATTGTATCGAAAAATGGTCAAATTTTGTTATTTTGCATATATAAAATATACCACAAAAAATATCAGATTACCATTTTGGATACATTTATTTTTTGTTTAAATTTTTGTTCCATTTAGCTTTTAATTTTATTAATCTGTTTATTTTATTTCCACTTTGTATGGACATAGAGATGGATGGATTGATAGATAGATAGATAGATAGATAGATAGATAGATAGATAGATAGATAGATAGATAGATAGATAGATAGATAGATAGATAGATAGCGTCTCCCACAGTGTGACTGTAAGTTTGCATAACCGATTATCAAATTTGCTTTTTCTTTTTTATATTCTTTTATATATTTAATGTGGTATGTGTGTCAGAAGGGACAGAAACTCAGATCACAATCAAAGCAGTGTTTAAAGCGAGATATCTGTCAGACAGTACTGTCAGACCAGAGCGCTGAACAGCGAGGCGTCCTCCTACTCAATCCTGTCAGTTGTGATTTTTAGGGTTGTTGTCATGGCGAGGCTCAGCTACTCTCATCACATGACTCTGTGACATCACAGTGTCATCCTGCAGCTCTGGCCAATCAGAAGCAGCGAGTGTGAATGCAGGCTGAGGAGGATCCACCAGCAGGACCATCGAGGAGCAGATGGCTGAGGCGTCTGGGAGCTTCTGTTTCCCTTCTCAATCCATTTCTCTCTCCTTCTCTCTCTCTAGTCTTACAGCATAAGCATCAACTTTTTTTTTTTTTTTCTAAACATATGTGCATGATATTCTTATTCAAATGCAATATGTGTAACACAAGTTCTTCATTAAAGGGTTGAACCCCACCAGACACACAAACACAGTGTTACTGGAGCATATAAATCTGCAGCTAAACTTGATTTTGAAAGAAACTTCCAAACAAATTGCTCAAAACTCATTCCTTTTCTCATTACAATTGAAAATGCATTCTCTGGTTTTTAAATTTAATCGTTATCTTAAAAAAAGAAAAGAAAAAAAAAGAAAAGAAAATATTGCCTGCATAAATGCATGGATGAGCGAACAATGCGATGGAACAAACAAATAAATGACGATCAATGGTTGTCCAGTTCATCTGTGATTCTGAAATAAATAAATGCATAAAAATAATAATAAAAAATAATACAAATAAAAAAGCAAGAGCAAGCAAACAAATAAACAACCATCAAGCCCTTTGAATGTACAATGTAAAATTCAGATTTTTATAATTTTATGTAATTTAGAATTTTTTGAAATCATTTCTTTACATACTTTAATGATAAAATTTTAAAATAAAAAGAGGAGAAAAACACTCATAATGGATAAAAATACATCAACAATTTTATGTTTTCGCTAATGTTGTAACAGAAGAAAATATGGGTGAAAACTAGAGAATAACAAGGAGAAGAGAACATGAATGGTAGAAATAAACAACCCAGAGCTCCCAGAACCAAACAAACTGGATGATGTATTTGAAAAAAAAAAAAAAAAAGGATCAGGAGAGAGATAGAGAGAGAGAGAGAGAGAGAGAGAGAGAGAGAGAGAGAGACAGCAAACTACAAACAAAATGTGTTCACAGCAAATGGCCAAATCAATCAGTATGAGAAAACCTCTAAATGTCAATATTTTACTGTTTCATCCGCAGCTGCTGAAGATCGTTAATCGTCTTTAAATTGGTAAACACTGGTAAACAAGTGCCTGGTCCTCATAAACACACATCATTAGTAAAACCTCTTTAAAAGGGAAGCATCAACTAAAAGAAATGCAAAAAACTTAAATGACTGTTTTCAAACAGGTTTCCCAAACATGTGGTCATCCAAACAAATTGCCTCGTCCCATACTCACGCCATTGGTTGAGCCAATGTTTCCAGGTTGAAATGCAAATAACACAGAGCCCTAATGTGTACACTTTTTAGGGGAATAAACTACAGAAGTCTTACCTATGGTTCTCTCTACATGTTAAATTGTGAGAGTAGAAAGTATTTGAACAAGTCCTGTGGACGCCATCATGCCTGTGGACATTTTCAAGCCAAACTCTGGGGAAACATCACATAACGTAAACCCCAACACTATTAACGCTGCATGTTGAGATTTTGTAATTGTTCCCACTGGTTTCGTGGACTCTTGAAAACTCCCTAACAGCTGGAATAGAGCAAGCCTCCATTATTCCCCTGGCTGCAATGATCTTTGATGGCACCCGGGAGGACACATGCATGTGACTATTAGACAGCAGAGTCGCCCATTAGTGTTCGGGAGAGAGGCGCTGACCAATAACAGACATTAAGAAATAAGAAACAAGGAATTGGATGGAGGGATATAAAGCATCCTCTGATATTGGGGAGGCTTAATATGCACACCCACGTGTCCAGTCTCATTACACACATAAAGGTCAGAGAACAATAAAGAGGAACTGAACTGAACCGACAATTGTCTGTAATGAATCTGCAGCCATGTTTGTGACAGATCAAAGCGTTGACTGCAGTTCCCTCAATGTTGAAACCAGTCAGTGCAGGCAAACCTGTGCAAATGCAATATATATATATATATATATATATATATATATATATATATATATATATATATATATATATATATATATATATATATTAAATTACATTTACATATATTACATATATATATATATATATATATATTTTGTCATATTGATGTCAAATTCATATAGATTTGTATCTACCAGCCTGTACAAATATGTTTATGTATGCATAAAATAATTTCAGATGTATGTGTCCTGTGCATGTATATCCATCCAAAAACCCACCAATGCATGTTGATACTCTATAAGAAAATATAAAATACAGACATGAATACGTAAAATAAAATTATTAACAAAAAACCCTACATAAACCTACTGTTTTTTTTTTTTTTTGGTATATATGTTGTTTTAAATCAAGTTACCTATATAAATTAAATATATACTGTTGACAAACAGATTATTATTAACATATGTTCAACATAATATTAACATTTGTACATATACAAATTTTTACATGTTATCAACTGAAATATGACATTTTAATCTACCTAGAAAATGTTTGTGAAAATTAGATACTTCCTTATATATATATATATATATATATATATATATATATATATATATATATATATATATATATATATATATATATATATATATATATATATATATATATATATATATATTTTTTTATGTATGGGAAGGACTGAGACTAACACAAAAAAACAAAAAACAAAACAGATATTCAGTCAATGAATTCAATCAGATTAATATTGTTATTTTGTTATACTGACTAAATAAATCCTCACACTATAACTTAACATACTTGAATTCCAAATGTAGAATGTATCAGAATAAGTAGTAGTACTTTACCATTTCTTTATTACTTTCACATACAATTCCACAACACATGCTTCACATCTTCAAAACAGAGTAAAAACCTCAAAAGTGGATAACAAAAGATTTCAAAGATTGGACTGTTGTTGCAATTCTCTTGATTTTGAATGTTCAATACATGTGGTGCTGAACACAAAAGCGCTGTGAGACAAACACATTAAAGACTATAGTTGCAAAACAAACTTGAATGTTATATTTGCTTTGTTTTGTTTCTTCAAAACCCAAGTGGTCACTGTTGTCAGTGATAAAGCATTCATCATAAACCCAACCATGTGAAATCCCCATTCCAAACATGCATCATTTGTATCATGCAATATGTAGACCGGAGGAAAAAACAAAACAAGACATTTTCTGAAGGCATTATGAGGTCCGTTTCCCACTGAGGCAAGACTAGAGAAACTCTGTGAGCACGTGCTCGGTTTTTAATCACCAAAGCCATAATTGTAACACACAACGAACCAAACAACAGCCATTAGGTACAGTCTTCATGGTGTTGCATGCATGAAAAGAATGACTGTGCTCTCTGTCTAGAAGCCCTGAAGACACACAGAGGCTATCTTGCTTTCCCAGACACTAACGGGTAATTCATCAAATTATCCTTCTTCCTCAGTAACTGAGGCTGCCCTGCCAGCTCGATCCCCATTTCTCACAAATGCATAAATGAATTTCAAAACAGGGTGAGAGAGAGAGCAAAAGAGTGGGAGCTGGGGTGGAAGGTCGCAGTAAGCCAGTGTAAATGGAGTCTGTTGCCACTGGCGGAGGTAAAATAGGCAATGAATACAGAAAGATACCTCAAGAAGAGGCAGAAACGGAAACGCTTGTGCATGGGCAATCACAATGAGAGCACGATGGGATTCCATTCAGATCCAATCTGAATGCATTTATCTTTGTTTGTCCAATTCCTAATGACCGCTGCGCCTCGATGGTGCCTGTCCCCATCCTCTCTTTCCTGAACATATCTGGCACCTCTGGATGCCCTGAAGCACCTGCTGCTCATCAATGAGGGCATCCAGCCACAGACAGAGCTGCCAAATGCCATCTGCCCGACTGACCGAAGAGTTAGCATCCTCCTGCCACCACGAGTCTGGTACAGAACTGCCCCTTGCAGCCCAAAAACACAACCACATTATATCAGTGTCTTTAGCTACTTACGTGTCACCACCATTATACATTGGAGTATTCTGATGTGTATTTATTTATTTATTTATAAGGATGAATTAAATTGATCAAAAGTGATTCTGTTCAAATAAATGGTCTTCTTTTGAACTTTCGGTTCATCAAAGAATCCTGGAAAATTAAATATCAGTTTTCACAAAAATATTGGGCAGAACAACTGTTTTCAGCATTGAGAGTATTGTTCATTGAGAGTAAGTGTGTTCATCCCATAGGTGTAATGGTTTTTATTCTGTACAAACTGTATATTCTATGGCCCTACACCAACCCTACACCTAACCCTAACCCTCACAGGAAACTTTGTGCATTTTTACTTCCTCAAAAAAACTCATTCTGTATGATTTATAAGTGTTTTGAAAAATGGGGACATGGGTTATGTGCTCATAAGTCCCCCTCTCCTTGTAATACCTGTGTCATACACATGTCATCACACACACACACACACACACACACGCACACACACACACACACACACACACACACACACACACACACACACACACACACACACACACACACACACACACACACACACACATTTGTCTACTGGCAACATAATTATTTTCCATTGATAATGAGATGGGGAACCAGTCATATCCCCATTGTTTTCATTACGAGGCTGAAGTCTGAAACATGAGGTTTATCATTATATATATATATATATATATATATATATATATATATATATATATATATATATATATATATAGTTTTTCTTTATAAACTTTATATGAGCATGTAGTTTTAAAATTTTCCAGTATGCTATTATTTTGAAGTTTTTGAACAAAAAGTGAATTGAGCTGCTAATTCAATTGTGTGTGTATTAATACCTTTTGAACATTTCCAGCACATTGTAATAATACCTCTATAATACTCATAACTCATAACTATAATCGTGATATGATATTTTCATACCGTTTCATCTCATTACTTGATTTATTTTTTTCTAGATGATTTTTAGCTGTATTGAATAACATTTACACCTTCTAATTAACAAATATAACATATTCTGTTATCCATTACAAACAGCTGCTTAAAATGAAGGGAACAGCAATGTAATCTCAGTAGGCAAATTAAGACCATAAATAAATGTTTTGCTGAGTCTAGGTTAGAAGAGCTTGACTGGCCTGCATAAAGCCCAGATTGAAACCCTACTGAGAAGTCAGAGCCCACTGGCCAACATCATGCCTGACCTCACGGATGCCTTATATCTGAATGGAGTAAACCTCCACAGCTGTGATCTAGTAGAAACTCTTCCCAGAAGAGTGGAAGCTGTTGAAGCTGATGGTTTTGAATTGAGATGCTCAAAAAGCTCATGTAGGTGTACTGTTCAGTATTCAATTGTCCAGGTACACTACTGTGTAAAAGTAGAAAAGTAAAAGGATTTTCCTTTTTTTTTTTTTTTTTTTTTTTTTTGGTGCTAAAACAATAAATAAATAAATAAATAAATAAATAAATAAATAAATAAATAAATAAAAAAGTAAAAATATGAACAAATTTCCTGAGAAAGACACATTATCATGCATCATTATGTCAGTCATTATCTAGAAACATCATCTGCACATATTAACACACATCTTTGCCACAATGTCCTGATTGTCCCATGAGTGATGTCAAATGTTATACATACTAGCAAATCTGCTTATAGTTCTTGATCTAATTTATATTATGCAACCAAAGGGAGTCATATGACCAGACAGATCTTCTCCAATGTACAACTCTCATGTGCCACTGGGGCTTGCTGCCTGCAGCTAAATTTACAATGTTTTTCCTCAGAGGTAAAGCACACACATCGAGAGGCTGTCTGGTTTCAGACCTGTAAATAAGACTGAATGTCAGCGTGGCATCACTATAGAATGACAAGACTTCACTGACCATCTGAGAGACCGACCCAGCATCCTCAAGTCCTTCAGCATGTCCATTTTCTGCTTTCTTCAGGGTGTGACGACTCCACACTACTGAGCCAGATACAGCAGCTCCACAGCAGTCATTGAGTCATTGGCTACGATACACCAATCTGTCTGTGGGAAAAAGAGAGAGGGAGAGAACCAAAATAGATGAAGACAAAACGACTGTCAAAGCACTTCAAGTTCTCCTATATTTACACAACTAAGGGTAATTGATTATATTCAAGAAAAAAACACTGACGGAGTGCAGAGACACTCTGTCTTATTGCTGAGTGGAGCCCAGTGTTGAGAAATGGTGATTGTTCTTCATTCATCAGCTCTTGAGAGCTGGAGAGACAAATGTGTGCGATAAATGACAGGCTTTCCTTGGTTTTAGAGTCGAAGTGGTCCCGAATTACAGAGTGGTAATTTTTGTGTTGGCCGCTGTATGTTCTCCCTGTGTAATTGGCATACATTGGTGCTAATGGTGGAGTTACCATGTTCAGGAGAGACTAAATTACCATTCATTACAATGGAATAACACAAACAGAGGAAACGTCCACAGCTTTCTACAGTAAATTGATAAGTACTGGGTGAACTGGTAAAATTGGGTGTTTTAATAAAAATCATAATTGTCAGTTAATCCCCTTGATACTGTAATCACTCCTATGCTCACATAATATAATTTACATATACATTAAGGCTGTAAATGTAACATGTTAATTTAGTGTTACAATTATGTATTAAAAATAAAGCATTCAAAAATTTATTCAAATAATCATGTCTCACTTACTTCTGAAAATTCATGGGATTAATGAAACAGAACGCTGGCTTGTTTCTCAAAATAAAATTGTTTTAAACTTGACACAATATCTAGAAAATTCAAAGACATTCATCTACAGTTTGGGTTTTAATATGTAATTTATACATTCATTTATTTTTCAAAAGAATTTAAATCTTTTACTCAGAAAGAATGCATTTATTTCCCAACAAAAAAAAAACATTTATGATGTTGCAAAATAAATAGAGTGGCTTCTGAAGGATCATGTGACACCGAAGACTGGGGTAATGGTGCTGAAATATATATATATATATATATATATATATATATATATATATATATATATATATATATATATATATATATTAGTGCTGTCAAAATTAGCGCGTTAACGCATTCGATTAATTTGAAATATTTAACGCGTTAAAATAAAATAACGCAATTAACGCGGTTGCAGTTTTTTTTATTTCCAGTTGTGGCCTATGTGTGTTCAACGTGCAAAGAAATATGGATAAGACCAAGGAAGGACTTTTAGACGGAAAGTTTCAGTATAAAACTCTGCCGGATTACTCTTCAGTCTGCCACAAGAAACATTATGACTGTATGACTGTAACAGTGCGTAAATCAGACCTTTCTGTAACGCTAACGTTAATAAGCTTAAACGAAAATAAAGAAATAATTGTGTAGCGGAGTATTTTTTGAACACATTGCCGCGAACTGTCAATCACTCCTGTACGCGTGCATCACTGTCCTCCTCAGCTGCAGCAACTTGCGCTCTCTCTCTTCATCAAGCTTTAAAACAAAAAGGGGACAAAAAGATCATATTGTCTTTGTGCATAGGCTATAGATTAATTAGATAAATGAATATCTAAATTTGTGCCTTGCCGTCTACGGTATTTGTTTAGAACTTAGAAAAAAGATGCTGCAGCCAATGAACAGCCAGCGGGGGCTGCAGGACGACTCAACCTCCGCAGACAGTTTTTAATGTTTATCAGACAATAAATACTCAAGATTTTGCTTTAGTATAACTCACAACGAGTTTCACACACCTTCTCCGGCCACGTTGAGTTGTTGACACTTAACAGTGGGAAAAGCGACACATGCGCTATTCACTTGTATAACTTAAGGGTGAATGGGTAATGTAGTTTCTGCTCTGGGTGGGATGAATTAGGAAGCTTGCATTGTGTAGGGCGCTCTGAAAATCGGCAGTGCAGGTAAAAGATTAAAACCTCTATTAAAACAGATGTCCAAATGAGCGTACCGGTACGCTACAAGCACGTTCTGGGCGCACGGAGAGGTGGCGGTACGCTCAAGAGCTATATTTGGAAGTGGCGGTACTGAGTACCAGTGCGTACTGGCCCACTTAAAGCACTGGCAATGACTATACTTTGGAATTTTTTTGCAGTCCACTTAGAATTCAACATGGAAATCATTTTTGTTTTTTATTGGCATTGATTGTTTTGAAATTCAAATGGTACTTACATGCCTGTGTTTTTATTTCTGTAATAAATATGGCTTTCAAGCCAACAGTTAATTTGGAGGATATTGATGGTTTATTGCAGGTATGTTGTTTACATGAGAAAATCTGTGTTACAAGTTAAACAAAAATTCCAATAAACAATCATATTTTGAATTTAAATAGTTTCTTTGTCTTGAGTTTACATTAATTATTTACATTTTACATTTACATATCCAAAAAGTTTCAGTCTTT
The DNA here is from genome assembly GCF_003368295.1 of Carassius auratus. Classification (NCBI taxonomy): domain Eukaryota; kingdom Metazoa; phylum Chordata; class Actinopteri; order Cypriniformes; family Cyprinidae; genus Carassius; species Carassius auratus. The sequence continues at coordinate 21,869,088 of NC_039285.1, forward strand.
TAATTGCGATTAATCGCGATTAATCGCGATTAATTTTAAAAAATTGTGCGATTAATTAGTTAATTTTTTTTAATCGATTGACAGCACTAATATATATATATATATATATATATATATATATATATATATATATATATATATATATATATATATATATTCAAATAGAAAATGGCTAAATAATTTTTGATCAAATAAATGCAGCTTTGGTGAGTGTTTTTTTTTATTTTTTATAATCTATTAATTGATTCTTTCATCTGCTTTAATAATGCAGACTAATGTTCATGAATTAGCTTTAATTAGGTAGGTTCAGCTACAAACAATGATATATGTGTTTAATTTGTAATTCATTTGATTATTAATTGCCATATCATTTCAAATTAAACAATTTTTTTAACTGTTTGATAGCTCTCATTAAAACATGAGTAAATCAAGACGTTGACCCTCTGAGCAGCATAAAAAACACAATTCCAGTTATGCCCAGAAAGTGATCAAGGTCACAATACTACTTTAATGCACTCCTAGCCATTAAAACCACTGAAGCTGTCACTGTAAGTTTACACCGTTTGAGCCCTGCATTTCAGCATGAGTTCTCTGAGTTCAGGACTTCCAAAAGCTCCCTTTAAATCAACATAGCTGTCCCTTCTGCAGATAAATATCTCATTTACACCTCGCTATATTGCCAGTTAAACCGATTGCACTGCAAGATAGTGGCACGACAAGAAACAGATCCAAAATAATTCCAAATTACCAAAGGTTCATTTCCCTTTGGTTCTAGAGCATCTAAATGTCAGGTAATGTTTTGTCAGGGCTCAATTTCACGTGCCATTGCTGACCGAAATGAAACATGAAACACAGATGTGTCGATCAGATTGCTTATAACCCGCTCACTAAGGACCAGATGTTATTAATCGTGGTAAATTGTTTGAAACACCTCAGATTAGCCATTGCATCCATGTGCATGATTGATATGCCTGTGATTAGTTACAAAGCTCAACATCAGAAATGTGCCAAAATGTGCCTTTAACTACTGTACATTTCTGCAAAACTGTGTATGCAACTAACTGCAGCTTAAATAAACACCCTTTTACACAAACTATGATTACAGGGCAGATTATTGGTTCATAAAGGGTTATGTTTGTGTGGTTCCTCCCACAATACTATGAAATAGGCTCAAAACTATTTTATTGTGCAGTGCATAATTTGTAAAGTAATAAATTTTGATGTTTGCATCACATAACCAGCTCTAAATGCACAGCTCTTCTGACAGAGTAAACTTGCTCATTAGCGCACCCGGTACAGCATTACTCTTGCATTGTACAGTGAGTCCTGTGAAACACAAGTCAGGATAAAAGAACTCAAAGTCTTTAAGCAAATTAAACTACATTTTTTTTTTTTTTTTTTTTATCTCATGTTTGCTTTTGTTGACCCTATCGGTTAGGTTTAGTATAGATGCTTTATTATTTTCAAACACCATTAAACATTTAGACGCATTCACCGGACATTTAATTTCCAAACTGCCCCAATACGTACAACAACCAACGTAATAAAACATTGTCTGATTCACATTTGTCTGTTTAAGATAAAAATGAGCATGCTTTTAGTGCTTTTTTCACTTTGAAATTCTCAGGAAACATGCATTTCCAATGAATCTGGTTTGAAAAAAAAAAAAAAAAAAAAAAAAAAAAAAAAGTTGCAAATATAAAAAAAATGATGTCACTTTTCAAAATGTTGTGCATCTGAATATTCCCTATTGAGGTTATAATTCTTTTTTCCCAAGGAAATATGCTTTCATTAAAGCCAGTGGAAACTGTTGGGTCACACTGACAAATCTGCACTGCTTGACTGCAGTTGTGTAAGCCTTGATATTCAAAAGCTTTGAGCACTTCAGGGACTGGAGCTGAGGAGACCAGAAACCTTCCAAAATCACTTCATTTGCCATTTCTACCAGCGTCTGACTTTGTGACCTTTGAATAAAAACCTTGTAGGCTTATGTTCAGATGTCTAATGTTGCAGAGTTATTGAATTGCCATCAGAGTATGACATAAAAGTAATGACCAGAATTTGAAGGACACACTATAAGCTTAGACTGTAATATTGGGTTAATTAAACAAGATATTATTCAAAAGTGAGTATTTAAAAAACACATAAAACACAGAATGGATCTGTTATAGAGCTGGTTGCTTTACTGGTCTTATTTTTGAACAAATAACCTTTTTTTGTTCATATTTCCTTCATACATCCCTGGATTCTTTCCCATCATAAGATCTGCAGATTGCAAATGTGCAACATGTAAGAAAATGTCAAACCTTCATCAGACGCAGCTACTGAGCCGTGAAACGTACACATTTGTTCATGACATTGCTTAGCTTCCCAGGCATGACATCAAGTAATCGTTTCATATAAAATATTTCATTACCGATGAAAGTGAAACGCTCGTCCAAATTGGTCCAATCTGGCAACCGGAGCGAGTGTGACATCACGAATGACATCATCTTTCTATTTAGAAAAAAAAAAAAAAGCCTTTTAAAAAATGGTACATTATAAAATATTACTTAAAATTGGATTAGGATTTAATGAGGTTATACTGAAATTATTCAAATGAAGATTGCGATGGATGTAAATAAATATATAATTTTTTGAGACAAAAAAGCAAGTAAAAACATCTTTATTTTCTGGCTTATACCAGTCTACACAGATTTAGCCTATTTTCACGACCTACCACATTCCCATACAGGGGTTATTGTGAGTAGACTGTATGCATAGAGTCTGAAATCTGACACTATTATATTTTATATTATACTATATATATGCACTATGTTCAGTGGTCCAGTTCAGAGTATATCACATCATGTCATCTGAATCCTCTCAACGAATCTGCAGCTAATGAGGTTATTATAATAATGGGCATGTAAATGGGCTGGAAAGACCTCTTATCTATGCTGTCAGCCATTTCGCCCTGCTTTTCTATCGCTTGTAATGGCAAATCCTAAACGAAGCTAATGTTGGATTGGCGTGGCAGCAGTCCTCACTTTGGCTGAGATACGGTTCACATGGAAATAAGGCCAGAGCCGGGCAGGGGGTCGAAGGCTTTGTGACCTGAGACACTGAAGCAGCTGTCCGGTCCACAGCAGCAACCCCGAGACAGACACATGAAGCGAGATGGGAGGAGGAGAGAGTGATAGATGAGCGAGAGAAATCTGAGAGGGAAGGACATAGAGAGCGGCTGCTATTCTAAACTATATTTACAGTTTCAGAAGTACAGTTTGAAAAGTTGCTTCCCCAACATTACATCTGACCACAATCATAAGCCCACATAACTGTAGGCAAAGCCCTGATTATATTACAGTGCATTATAATAAACATGCAAACACTCCAAACCTTTTTACACAACAACCTCGCCTCAGAGATCACTCTTTAAATGACTAATTAAGTCTGCGAACACAAGGAGAGCTCCATAACAAACTCACTGATTTGCTCTTTATCAGAGCTCTTTGGAAATAAAAAGACACTCTAGATCAAGCGGCTCTCAACTGGTGCAACTCAAAAATGAATGGATGGAATGGATTATAACAAAATGCAACTAACCACATAATCACATATTTGGGTAAGTAAAAGTTGAAAGGGTCATTTCACCAAACCATTTTATTTGGTCAGCATTTCATGTATTATTATTATTATTTAGGAATCATTTTCATTTGTGTCAAGTCCACAACATGGCCTATGATTAGTTTCGTTGAGGTTAAACTGGAATACCCTACATATAAAAGTCTGCAGCCAGCAATACAGATAGCCGTCAGAAAGACGTCGCATCTGATTTGTATCAAGCATTAATGTCAGAATCATCAGCCAATCAGATTTTGACGTTCCATGACAGCACGCCCTCTGGGTCCAGCGACGTGCCCAGTGCTTCCCCCAGCCAGGGTTGCCAGGTTTTCTCAACAAAACTCACCCAATCACTTTTCAAGGTACCCCCCCATTAAAAATCGCATTCCAGGAGTAAAATACAAGTTTTTGGCAGGGTTCCTCTGGTAAAATTCACATTTCAGGGGATAATATCATGTATGTCGCTTCAACCAGCACACATGAAAAACAACTCACGGCAACAGTGTTAAAAAAGACCAATTTGGCAACACTCCTCCCTTCGTTTAGTTGGGAATTTCCAAGCCGCAACAAAGACTATAGAAGTAAGTAAAGCCTTAAAGAGACTTTGGCTGCAGTCGCCGGCACCTACACCTACACCTTTTGTCAAGGCACTCTTTTGCAGACAAAAGAGGAATAACTGAGAAAGGATAAACTACTCAAACTTAATTCGCTAAGAATGGTTTTGTGCGCCATTTCAAAGACTGCATCTATGAGTGGCTAACAGCTAGCACCAAGCACAACAAGTTAATTTGGCCATGTTTATTTTTTTTTTATACGAGTAAAGGGACATGGAATGACAGACACACAGACTTTATTTACAAGTGACAGGTGAGTGCTTTATATTTTGATGAGTATTGATTCGTGCACATTGTAATGGAGGTGTAAGTGTTGTCTGATAATACTGTGGTGTGGTGTGTGGATGTCCAGCATTTGTACAGTTCTGCTGCTGTGGGCGCGTCATCATTTTAGAGTGAAGTAAATGTTCTTAGTTAATTGTGTATTGGTGGATTACTTTTACTGATCCATGTAGGGAAATTTACTCTGAATTTAACCCACCCTCATCTAGCCTACTGTTGAAACTGCTGATCAGATGCCATTGTCGTTGAGAGCCTGTGTGCAGCATAATATGCACATTATTGACAGAGATGTGTGTAAGATTGATGTGTAAGGTTATGTAGTTTACAGTTGCTTACTGAAGGCCCTGACTGAAACCCCACAGTAGTCTACTGCTTTTAATCCAAAGCAACTAAATGCATTGCATTCAGTTTATGCAATCAAACACATGATCTTGGCATTGCTAGCACAATTGCTGTTAATATCAGAAAATTAAACTGATCATTCTATGTCTGTAATTGAATGCACAAATAAACACAGGGTCATTTGCATCTGTGCACTGCATCAGATCTGTTTAATTTGTGTTAACTCTTGATGAAATTGATATACAATAGTGGTGTGAACAGTTAACACGCTCACGGTAAGGGTGAATGTGACTCAAGCAAGCAACAATCTCAACCTTCAACTAATAAATGCTGGCTGCACATAAACATGTCAAGAATGAAATAAGTACAAAATATCCCCTAAACAGACCATTTTTCTCTTAGAATTAAAAACATGTTTAAATATTTCATTTGGCACAAAAGCAAACATCAAGCTGCCTAATGTTTGTGCACAGCTGTCTGATTCTGATCTATTGTGCAACACACCAGGAATCTCAAACTTCTGCGCATGAGAGGTAAACAGAACCATTCAGCATCGAACTCAAGTATTAATGTTACTCCTGTGGTTTGTTTCAATGAGAAAGAAATCTGCAGTCTGTTTTCTTTGTCAACTAAAGCTTGTATCGATTACAATGCAGTATATGCAGAGTGTTTCAGACTTTAGTTGGTATCAAGATGAAACACACTCAACTCTAAGAAAAGGTTTCCATTAGAGTCACAGCTCTTCCACGCTTTTCTCTCGCTCTTTCTGTGCGCATGCATCTCCTTGATACAAGCCTTCAGCAGGCCTTTCATATTGCGTTAAATTGAAAGACCTAGTCGATAGAATAAAGAGAAAGAGAGAGGGAGAAGACAATCGAGGAACAAAATGGAAAGCATCTCTGTTTTGAGGCTGGGTTTGGTTAGTATTTTGATGGCTGAATTATGTACCATTCATATCAGGAATCCAGTATCGTGTTTGCGTTTTCTGCTTGATTCCAGCGACTAAATATCAGACGACTGCCAACAGAGACATCAGATGTATTCAGAGTAATACCAAATTAAACACTATTGAGAAAGACCAGTTATCAAATACACACTGTTGGGAATGTTACTTTAAAAAAGTAATTAGTTATAGTTACTCACTACTTGTTCCGAAAAGTAACTGAGTTATTAACTGAATTACTCCATAATAAAAGCAACTCATTACCAGGGAAAGTAACTATTTGCGTCACTGTAAAAAAAATAAAAAAAAAATAAAAATAAGTTGCTATATATCAAAGAATTTGTATTTTTTAGCAATTTTCACAAGTCAGTTGAAATGAGTAGAACAGACAGGTATTCGTACATGAGTTTCAATATTTATTGCACGTCAACAGACAGTAAGAGTTGTGTAAAAACACTGGCTCTGATTGGCTACCATGAAACACATGACTCTGCCTTAGCCAATCATAATCGCTTATCTCGTTATTAACCCACCTGCTCACTCACTGTGAACCAGGGGTGCGTTCGGATTGCATAGTTTATTACATCAACGTAACGCACCGTATTTAACGTTCAGTAATGTTAATGGCATTGTTACAACGGGAAAAGTAATTAGTTAGATTACTAGGTTACTGTAAAAATATCTTTGTTACCTAACGCGTTCTTTTAAAGGCCGTTATTCCAAACACTGCAAATACAACAGATCAAACTTTGTATCAGACTTTGTACAGAAAAATCTTTTTTTTACATTTGAATTATCAAAGAATCCTGCAAATTACCAGAGTTTCCAATAAATAAATAAAATACAATTTTAAATTAAAATTAAGCATGCACAACTGTTTTCAGTGTTGATAATAAATCAGAATATTGGAATGATTTCTGAATCATCATGTGACTTTGAAGAATGGCGTAATGGCTGATACAATTTCAGCTTTGCATCACAGGAATAAATTATGTTTTAGAATTTATAAAAATAGAAAACTGTTATTTTAAATTGAAATAATATTTCAAAATTATATATATATATATATATATATATATATATATATATATATATATATATATATATATATATATATATATATATATATATTATTATTATTATATATTTTTTCTCTGTACTGTTAATCAAATCAAACTCAATGCATTTAGGCATCTAGATGTGGTCAAGATGACTTGCTGAAGTTCATACCGAGCATCAGAATGGATAAGACAGGGGATTTAAGTAACTTTGAATGTAGACGAGCTGATTTACTGGGATTTTCACATACAACCATCACCAGGGTTTACAAAGAATGGTCCGAAAAAGAGAAAATATCCAGTGAGCGGCAGTTGTGTGGACGAAAATGTCTTGTTAATGTCAGAGGTCAGAGGAGAATGGGCAGACTGGTTAGAGATGATAGAAAGGCAACAGTGACTCATATAACCACTCATGTTACAACCAAGGTATACAGAATACCATTTCTGAACACACAACACGTCGAACCCTGAGACTGATGAGCTACAGCAGCAGAACACCACACCAGGTGATGCTCCTGTCAGCTAAGAACTGGAAACAGAGGCTACAATTCGCACAGGTTCAACAAAATTGGACAATAGAAGAATGGATATATGCTGCCTGGTCTGATGAGTCTCGAATTCTGCTGCAACATTCAGATGGTAGAGTCAAAATTTGGCGTAAAGAACATGAAAGCATTGATCCACCCTGCCTTGTCTCTACGGTTCAGGCTGCTGGTGGTGTAATGGTGTGGGGGATGTTTTCGTGGCACACTTTAGGCCCCGTAGTACCAGCTGAGCATCGTTTAAACACCACAGTCTACCTGAGTATTGTTGCTGACCATGTCCATCCCTTTATGGCAACAGTGTACCCATCCTCTGATGGCTACTTCCAGCAGGATAATGCACAAAGCTCAAATCATCTCAGACTGGTTTCTTGAACATGACAATGAGTTTCTTCACTTTCTTCAAAGAGCTCCTCAGTCACCAGATCTCAATCCAGCAGATCAGCTTTGGGATGTGCTGGAATGGGAAATTTGCATCATGGATGTGCAGCCGACAAATCTGCAGCAAAAGCTTGATGCTATCGTGTCAATAAGGACCAAAATCTCTGAGGAATGTTTCCAACACCTTGTTGAATCTTATACACACACACACACACACACAGTATATCAACTTCAAGAAAAGGAGAACAATCTAAAACCCAGAATTTATATATATAAAAAAGGGAATCTGATAAGTTAGTAAGGAGATCCAGAACTCATTTGAGTTGTAAATGGCTATAGTCTTAAATGTACTAATCTAGGCAAACCAATAAAAGCTCTAGGACAGATCTGTCTTAATAGTCATAAAAAAAGCCCTACCCCAAACAACAGATAAAATGTTAAAAACAAGGTGGTGGAATGGACTGTGTGAGCATTTCAATAAAACCAACAGTAGTTTGAGATCCATCCAACTGGGCGGTCATAGCAGTGGGTGTTTATGAGAGATTTCATGACAGAGAGCAGGAGATAAACCAGCGTGTTGAACTCCTGGAGTGATCCTGCCCGCTTGAAGAGCGTTAGCCAAAAGTTTATAATCTTCAAAAGAAGCGCTGAGGCCTCGAGAACTACACACCTTCACTTGCACATGCCCTGGAGCTTTCTTTATATTATCAGTACCATAAATGAAAGAGCAGTACCCTGGAAAAACTTTGATCTATGAATGCACTAAAGTGGAACATCATCAAAGCAATTTGTGGCATGTAAAGTTACAACATAAAATAAACATTTCATGTAAAGATTGATAGAATTATTATTTTTTGACATCTCCTGTTCATGCTCTCCATGAAAAAGTACAAGGATCTGTCAGTCGTACTGCATTAGATAGAAAAAGATCCCTGATACTACTGTAGAAGTTCAGAAAATCACAAACCATGCATTGCAAAATTAGGCCAATTCCCATTTTACAAAGCCTGATCAGATTTTAATCCGAAGTGTGATTTCAAATGCTCTGATGTAATGAAAATCCAGTATATTCCCAAAATCAATCTCCTGTGGGAGACCATCAGTGCAAATCCAATTGCAGAACATGCATGCATGGCATTAGTAATAATGAATGCTTATAAATAAAGAGAGAGGCAGACTCTTGAATGCTAGACGTAAATCTCAAGTGGGACACTCCATCAGAAATGAATCCCAGTGCAGAGAGCTGCCCCTGTCTTCTCCAGCATGACACTTTCACTTTAAGTGCTCGTGAAGGTCCAATGTATGGTTTTGTCCCTGTCCCCTGATCCCTGCTGTGAACTATGGGAAAATGTACAAGTGAGGATTGATTAAAAAATATCTTCTGGTTGAATGGAAAGGACAGGGGGAGGAAAGTCATGCTGAATGAGGCCAGTGACGAGGTGGCAGTGGTGGACTGGGATTCAAGGATTGACAAAGAGAGAAAAATGGAGGAAGACAGTAGATTTTAAAGCCTTGAAGTTTAATTTCAGCAATTGCTATGTGTGTTTTTACTATCTTTAAATTAGTTTGATGCCATATATATCGGCAAATATAATGCCATAACCTTATTATTTATTATAAACAATATGATTATTAATATGCATTTATTTATTTTTTGCATTTTAAAGGTGCAATAGGACGATCTTGGACGATGCTAACGTTAGCCTGATAGCACTGAAAGCGAATTTCCCAACTTCCCTGCAATCGCCATCCAAAGCCACGCCCCCTGAACGCATTTATGCTCACAGACCAGAAAACCAGAGACAACATTACTACAATAGGCTACATGAGCGGTTCCCAATTCCAAGTCAAGTTGGGAGTATAGGGAGTAATGAACATGGTGTAGGGATCATATCGATTCTACTTCTAACGAGTTGGTCATATGAATGTGTGAACGCGCTGATGGCGTATCCTGTCTGCAGGAACAGGGTGCGCAGAGGTGTGCAGATACATACATTGACAGGCAGGTAGGAAAGGTTTTTTAAATTCTAGGTCTAAGGTCTTTACACAGAATACAGAAAAATATGCTTAGACTACTTTATTTATTGCTATCAGAATGTGAAGAGACTTTCAACCAGCATAACAAAAAAAAAAATTCTGAAGACAATCACCTATTGCATTAAATTAGAAAGACCCAGATTAAAGAGAAAGAGAGAGGTGAGAAGACAATCGAGGAACAAAATGGAAAGCGTCTCTGTGTTGAGGCTGGGTTTGATTAGTATTTTGATGGCTGAATTATGTACCATTCATATCAGGAATCCAGTGTCGTGTTTGCGTTTTCTGCTTGATTCCAGCGACTAAATATCAGACGACTGCCAACAGAGACATCAGATGTATTCAGAGTAATAACAAATTAAACACTATCGAGATAGATCAATTATGAAATACAACAGATCAAACGTTGTATCAGACTTAGAAATATTTTTTTTTACATTTGAATTATCAAAGAATCCTGAAAAAAGTGAGAGTTTCCAATAAATAAATAAAATACAATTAAAAATCTAAAATTAAGCATGCACAACTGTTTTCAGTTTTGATAATACATCAGAATATTAGAATGATCTCTGAAACATCATGTGACTTTGAAGAATGGATTAATGGCTTATAAAAATGCAGCCTTGCATCACAGGAATAAAGTATAATTAAAAAATATAAAAATAGAAAATGTTTTTTTTATTTTTTATATAGCTATAATATTTCACAAGGTGTTTTTTTTTTTTTTTTTGATCAAATCAAACAGTGCATTTAGGCATCTAGATGTGGTGAAGATGACTTGCTTTATTGCACCTTTCAGTAAGAAATACATTCATATAGATTTGAAAGAACATGAGGGCAATTTGCACCAGAATATCTGATGGTGGGTCATGCAACTCGATCTCATGAAAATTAAAGCATTGTAAGAAATGTAAGTTTTGTTTGAACTGCTGATTTGTATGATCTGACTCTTACGAAACGATTTAAACTGGAGGTTATAGGTCCACGCTTAATTCAAGACCAATTCACCAAATAATAAAGTAATTATTCATTCTGATATGACTGTGCTGGAGTCATTGGACTGAATCAGACAGTATACTCTTTCATTTCTAAGTGATTCTTTAAAGTAAAGTATTGAATTTAGTTCAGTAGAGTTCAATGTTCTTTCATAAAAGCAAGATGGTGTTTGTTAAATTCTTGACATTATTACTAATTATAAAGGACAACTTGACTTTAGAAATACCTTTCCACAACTTTTTCTATGACATAAAACAAAGAGACAAACATCTTTTTAAATTACTAAGATTATGAATTATGTTGTTTTGCTATTCATTAGACATTGCATTAATGCTGAACCTGTAAAAACATGAGTAAAGAATAAATAACTGTAAATGTCATAGAAGAGGTATATCAGATGAAGGTCACAAGATTTTTCAAGCACTTTGCAAATGTGAATAATTCACGAAGACAAGTGCAAAACAATAGGATACAATCTTTTCACATTACCGAAAAATATTAGGTTACAGCATAATGTCTTTTGTAAATCTTTTTCATTATAGTCAAAGGACAAATACTGTAGGTCTCCATATTTTCAGAGTTACTGAAAGGAATGTTTCATATACAGTACATTTTAAGAGAAAAATACTGAGCAGCAAGGAGAAGAAGAAAGCGAACAAACTGGTTCTTCATTCAAAATTATTTCATTTCCACTATTTTAGAGCCTTCATGTTCACAGCACATTTTACCAGTGTCATAAAGATGATGGGCGAGGCCCGAGGACAAAGGACGGGCATCAAACGCAGAGGCGCCGCGGACACAGCATTTCACAGTGTGACCTGAACTCTATAAAAGCAGCCCTCGCCGATCACACACTGACTCCGGTGGAGAGAGTTAAGCAGATTGATGGATAGATAAATGGGAAATGGGAGAGGAAAAATATTCATGGGGCAGAAGAATTGGTTTTGGCACTGTAGGCAGAAACTACAGCAAAATATGAAGGAATCCTTTGGAGAGCGATATGAAGAGTTCACATCATCTCTCTGAAATTGTTGATTTTAGATATCAATGCATGCGAGAGGTTTGCTGGAATGAAAGCGGCCCAAAACACCACCAAAAACATAATTATTCCACTGTCTAATTACACATGAGAGGTTTAACCGAAACAAGCACATCTTTCCATCCTCTACCACTTTTATTTGGTCCCGGCTATTGTTCCAGCGGCTTAATGTCTGTAATCATGTGGCCATAGCCATTCCTGGCCACTGTTGTTATGACTGACCTCAAAAACAGAGAAAGAGAGGGCAGTTTTGAATAGGAGTTCAATCAGTCTTTCATTGTCAGCCAAACACCATTGAGTTTTCACTCCCATGGAAAGCTACAAGTCATTCTAGCTGGTTGAGGCTCGTGACTATTAGCTTGTCCAAGCTGATTAAAGACCAAGTGAGGGAAGATTTATTTCATGTGTTGAAATCAGGAAGTTGTGGACTTGTCAAAGAACTTGTCCTTTTCAGTAAAACTGCCATTCTATTCATAAAATGCAAACAAAGAAATGCACACACACACACACACATTTTTTTTTTTTTTTTTTGTATTTCCAATTGATAAGACTTTTCATAAAATATTTTAGCTTAATATGGTGATTAAGATGTTAAGAAATAGTCTCTTAATTAGATTTCCAACTGGCCACCAGTAGCACTACCTGGGTTTGACTTGGGGACTGAAGCCCTCCTTGGGCAACACAGAGATATTTGAAGCAGTTTTACTCACCGCCTGCGGTTCCAACACACGATCGTGACCCTTTTCCGTTGGGACTGCATCATCCTTAAGAAATAAACGATGTGCAATCCGAAATGCAGGGAACAAACACGAACACTTGCACAACTCGGTTGATGCTCTGTAAAAATAAACTCCATCCACTGGTCCCTTAATGCTGTTTCTCTTTTGGTAATCTGTGCAGGGTTGTCTTGCCCTGGCAACCAAAAACACACTCCTTTTGTGACATTTGGCGACGCTCTCGCTCTGATCAGTGAAGTCTGTTGTGCTCTCAGTGCTCTGCTATACGGGAGCGCGCTCTTCCGGCAGAAGTGCCTCAGGACCCATATAAGGAAATTCCGCTCCATCTAACGTCACACAGAGCCATACTCGAAAAAAACTTTCCCAAACTTGTGACAAACCGGAAGAGGTTTTTTTGGAACAAAAATACTCCTTCAAACGTACAACTTAATTTTTGAAACTTTGTCCATGTTTAGCATGGGAATCCAACTCTTTAACAGTGTAAAAAACTCAGTATGCATGAAATAGCATTTCACCCCCCCTTTAAAGAGGCAAACAAACAAAGTAGTAGTAAATATTAGCATTTTATTTTTAAGTTTATTTACTATAAAATAAATGCATTTGTATTTAATGCTAGGACTGCTTTTTATTTTTAATAATATTATCACACACTATTATTTAGTTTATTTACTATTATTTAATTTAAAAAAACTAAATAAATAAAGTTTAATAATATTATAACTATTATTAATTCATTTTTATAATGGCATTTAATGGGTCAAGCTATATGCAGTGTGAAGACCAAACCAAATCTCCAGGTTCTCATGTGAGAACCAAGCTGAAAAAAATTATGTGCACCCCTGATTATAAACCATCTTGATCAATCTAATTTGATGAGTAGATGACTGTGGCTAATCTTGTAAAGGCCCAGCTGCTCCAAAACATCTTGAACTTGCTTGATCACCTTATTCCAGCAAGAAACCAACGCGATTGTATCAGAGCTTGTTAATTCTGCACTGGGGTTGAAGTTGTCCTTAATGCTGCACATAAAACCCTCATTACTGGCAGGCCGCTGACCCTTCTAGCATGTATTTTTTACATGTATCGGACATGACACATTCACACAATTAAACTACAAATGTTATTGTTTCAGAGGGCAGTGCGAATTTGAATCTGGAGTCGAAGGTGTAATCAATTCTCATAACTGCTTTGACTGAAGGCAATTAAGGAGACTTTACACCATCCGACCACCCAGGGCACAAATACCGCTTGACTCTCTCCCGCACGACCTCACTCAGGAGGAGACTTTAATACAGAGAGAGAAAGAGAGAGAGAGGCGATGCACAGGAGATGGGATGTTGGCTAAATTGGGAAAGAGAGTGGCAGAGGAGGCGAAATACCAGTGTGAATGATGGAAATGATGGCAGGAGAGGAATATGGCATGAGAGAGAGAGAGTAAACAGAGGACAGGGAGAATGAGAGACAGAGCGCTTTGGCTCACACTCCATCACATCCAGTGTGTTGCAGGCTAACGCTGAAAATCCTCGCTGGAATGAGGCTTTGAGCTGCGGCTGCTATTTTTAGCGAGGGGAAGTGTCTGTTTTTGAGTGTGGGTATACACGTGTGTCAGAGGAGTGATGTCTGTTGTCTGCTATCCGCTATGCTGGGGAAATGTGTGAAAAGAGGGGTTATGGACCAATTACTCTGAGAGAGCAGGCAGAGAGAGAGAGAGAGAGAGAGAGATGCTGCTAGGAGACCGATATAACCCTATCACTGCCGGCCCACTGTCTGTGTTAATACAGCAACAGAGGCACTATCAAGCAGCTGTGAAATATTCATCAAAGATCTTATATCTCTGCTCAGGTGTGCAGATATGCAAAGATCCGACCCACCGACTCAATCTTTAAATACAGTAAAGTCAGCTATCAGTGGACAGGGCTTGACCTTATTTACATGTAATGAACCTTTGTGGAAGCAAAGTGCTTGAATGTGCACATGTACTTACAAAAACTGTACTTACAGACAATTCAATAATGAAATAAAAGGCCACTTAAGTATACTTTTAAAAAGTGCACTTTGTGATCATGCCAAATGAAACGTTTTCCTTTATGGTACATTTCAAAACATTAGGTTTTAATAGTGCTCTGTTGTGCTGTAAAGAAGTACACTTAATTTGATGTGTTGACTTAAGTGCAGGTAAAACGCTTAAGTAGTTTTAACTGTAGTGTTAATCAGTTAAAATGTACTAAATTGCAACTTCATCATTACAAATATATTTAAATGCATGATAACTTTCAGTATAAATTACATTAAATTATATTTTAGATGATCATACATGCTTGTCAGCACATTCAGCAGTAACATTAACCACATTTCAGAGACAATAGAAGTATTTATAAAATTACATATACATGTACTGAAGTCCTACCTAAGTGGGTTGAAAAAAGTAATAATATAATGTAAATGTAATCTTTAAAAATGTTTAGCAGTTAAGTGTCTGAAAATACTACATTCAGTTTACGCTTAAGTATATTATTTTAAAAGGGTATTATTTCCAGAATAAGTACTCTGAAAAAAAAAAAAAAAAAAAAGCTTACCAGTTTTTTCACAAGAAAACGCATGGAACATGATTTTTGGTTCACTATTTAGACAAAAATGAGGAATTAACAAAATGTTACATCAAAAGAACACTGCTAAAAATTGTAAAAAGTCTTCACAATTAGGGTTCAATGTACTGTATTAATTAGAATAAATTTTTAATATTCACCTCATTTTTCACCTCAGAAGTAAGCCAGTTTCTGTGAGTGTGTAAGATGTATTATCAGTATTTTGAATTTGAACTTCACTGCTCTGTGTTGACAGCAATGTTCCTAAAATTAATGGATAATATATATATATATTTTTCCATTCGTCTGTTTGTTCGTTCATTCATTTAGAAAGTGTATTATATGTTTTAGGTTCTTCAAAGTATTTTTCTTTACTTCCCAATCCAACTCACATAAGTGCAATTCAAATTTCCCTACAACATGTTTATCATACTTTAAATTATAAACCAATGAATTAAAAGTAAAAAAAAAAGAAAATAAAAATCACACAGTTGTTTAAAATTGTAGCCATGCTATCCGCATTGATTGTATTCTTAATTAACTTTCTAATTTTAGTTATAGAAACATTTCAAAGTTTAATCTGAAATCACCATTACACAGTAATGTTACTGAAAAGTAATAACTTTTCTTGGTAACACAGTAATGCATTACATTTTAAATGTATGTAATTTGATTACAAATACAATTATGTTACTTAAGTTACAAATGCAGTGTTAAAAATGATATGTAAAAATCATGTTTTGTGCATCAGTATGTCCTGTAATAAATCACCGGAGAATGTGAGCTAGAATGCAGACGAGTCCTACAACATTTAGATGCAATGAAAGGTTGTATTTCAATTCGTATGTATCATATTTCAAAATGTTGCACTCAACATATTTTAGTCTGGCATTAAAGTTTGGGAAAATTTTAACAAGTGAATGTCACAGTAACATTAATAAAGTAAAACTAAATGACACATTAGAATGAGATCATCTGCTGTTTATTCCTCACACTGCGTCTTCTTCCAAAAACAAAAAGTAGCCGAGATTAACTTGAATCATTTTTTTGTATAAAGAGGTGATGTGGACATTAAATGTTTGTGCATCTCAAGCCTGGTTTCTCAGGACATTTTTAATCATAATAACTCATTTTAGGAAGATATTCGCAGTGACTGAATGCAGAAAGCGCACCCTATTTGTTTTATTTATTTTTCAAAAAGTTTTATAGATATTGGGAATGTATGCTATACAAATAATAGGCTACTTGTGGTTTTTTTCAGTCATTGTTAAATTAATGAACTATAATTTTCCCTTTGTAGTGTATTTTCTAGGTTTGATAACTTGAAAGTAAAGTAATTAGCAATCTTTTTAAATGCAGTATTCAGTAATGTAATCAAATTTCAATTAAAAAAAAAAAAAGGAATTAGTAATTTGTAGTGGGTTTTTAAATTTATTTTTATTTTATTTTTTTGAGTAATTTACCCAACACTGCTTCTCAATCCATATTGCAAGAGCAGAGACGGTTATATTTGTGTCAAACAGGCAGAGCCCAAAATAAATTTCTCCCTCAGTATATTTTACTTCTTGTATTCAATCAAATGAGTTTATCATTAAACAAGCGCTCTGTTACGAAATGAACTCCCAATGATATTGACTAGGATCTGTTATAAACTAAGATCAGACCGTCTCTAATGCAATACACATTTCAGACGACACTTAAGCTCGTGACATGATGCTATCAAACTCCCATCCACAAAGCCTCCTGTGTTCAATCTTGCTCTGTCTCTGCAGCTCAGACCGATGCCGGGTAACTCATCAGATTACAGCCGCTCTGATGACACAACGCTGGCTCCGGTTCTGCATCATCCCACTGGAAGAGCTCAGCTGATTAACACAGGCTGACTTCTCATAGACACTCATCTGTGGAAGCCTGTTTCTGCTACAGAATAAAAATAAATAAATAAAGTAAAATGACTTCATATCGCAATTCTGACTTATTTTCTGAGATTTATGAGATTTAAACTCCCAATTGCGAGTGACAAACTCAGAACTGTGGCAATAAAACTCACAACTGCAAGAAATAAAGTCAGAATTGTGGGATTTAAACCAACTCAAAATTGTGAGATATTTTAATATATCATATATATATATATATATATATATATATATATATATATATATATATATATATATATAACTTGTAATTGTTTTTTTTTTTTTGTTTTTTGTTTTTCTTACAAGATTCAATCTCACTATTCCGACTTCTTTTCTCAAAATTATGATTCATCTCTCACAATTGTAGGGCATAAAATTTATTTTAAGAATCATGTTTCTATCGTGCAATTCTGACATTTTTCTCAAAATTGTGCGAAAGATATAAACTCACAATTGTGAGTAATACAGTCAAATTCAGATAAAAAAAAAGAATAATTATTTACAATTCTTTTACAATTTATCTCAAAATTTAGACATTATTTCAGAATTGCAACTTTATTTCTCAGAAGTACGAGCTAATATCTTGTAATTAAAAAATAAAAAAAAAAAAATAAAAAAAAAAATAAAGCCAGAATTGTGACTATTACCTTGTTTTATTTTTTCTCAGAATCGGGCTTCCATATCCACCTAGTCTAACAGAAAAATATTCCTCCAGTTGAAACGAGATGGAATTAGCCTCAAAGCGTCCAAGTTTAACGTAAATGTTCTCCTTAGATGGAGTGAGAATGTATGCAGCACAGTAAAGTTTCTCTGGAAAGTACTTTCACCGGCCGAGGCCTGTCGAGGTGAGTGTTTTAGTGGAAGAGATCCATGGGATGCGCATGGCTTCTCTGGGAGTGTCTGGCTGGTAGTGATTTCAGCTGGCACTGTTTGTTGAGCAGACACAGGCAAACATCGTTTTTCCCCATTTCACTGGGACAGTCAACATCCCGATCGGAGGAAGACAGCGGAGAAAGAGATGGAGCGAGTACAAGCCTTGGTTTCCCTTGAAGGCACACAATTTCTGTTTTGCTGTTTCTTATAACTTTTGCTTTTCCACTGCGGCTTAAATGTCATCTAGCATTGGGAGTGATGCGGAAAAATGCACATATTGCACGGGCTCCACCTCTGCTTGCTACAACATGCCAGACACTTTTCTGTCACCTGCTATTTCGCTCTCGCCAAGCTTCTTTCTGGTTTCCTCCAAATGGCACTGCAGGATTCTCAGATGTATTCAGTAGCAGGTGTTTTAAAAACATACGGCAGGAAACTCATCTGCTCCTCCTGTCAGTTTAGACTCTCACAGCTCTCACACATACCAACAGATATCAAGAAAAGAAAGAAATAGACAAGAAACATGTGCAAGTGACACTTTATTTAAAGCCTTTAGACATAATATATGCTATTATGCAATGCAATTATACCTTGTGATGCAACTCATAATTGCATTGTATGAACTCATGAATAATTGTAAATGCAGTTATAACAAGTAAATGCATGTATATTCATTTTCATGCATTTCAAAAATATAACACGTTTTTAAAAAAAAATATATATATATATATATATATATATATATATATATATATATATATATATGTATATATATATATATATATATATATATATATATATATATATATATATATCTTTGGTTATTTTTTTAAGATATAATGCATTTCAATGAACATTGTACATACCTTTATAATTCATTTTACATAAAGGCATTAAGTGTTACCATATTTAAAGAAACATCACAGAAAGTTTAACATAAATCAAGCAGAGACAACACTTCACAGGTAACACAATGTCTGAAACAATTTCTGAAAAATAAATAAATAAACAAATAAATAATAAAAACCGCCAAGAAGCCGCAAATAACACATTGAATTAAAAATGACATTTTAAAGGAGAAATACTTTTTTTGTTTCTGTTTTGGTACTTCAATAATGGAAAATCATGTTTACTATGTGGTTTATAATAATAATATTTATTTATTTACTTATTTATGTATTTATTTTATTGTATATATATATATATATATATATATATATATATATATATATATATATACATACAATTTATTTATTTTTTTTTCAATTAATTAGACATTTAAGACACCTTTATATTATGGGCCTTTATATTCATAAAACAAATTCCCAGTCTGGGACAAGGGTAAAACAATGAAACCAAAATGAGCAACTGAAAAGTAGCAAATTAAAATGAACATTGTAAAAATCAAACAAGACCATTTTAATGTTACCTTTATATATCATGAAGAAAATAAATAAATAAATAAATCTGCTTGTTTTAATAAAAAATCAACCCATGGAACATAAGTGCTCACAGTTTTATGGAATGAAAATCAAAAGTTAATGTAGCACTGCTCGTCAAACGTTAGCTGAATGTTGATGATCTGCAGCTCTGTGTGAACTTGAGGAGAAATGAGATTCACTAAAAACCATCAAAACATCAACTGATTAAAAGTCACAAAAAAATAAAATAAAAAAAACACACTCCATAAAGCGAAGGTAGTTCAGAGAAAACCATCATTAGATGCAAATGACACTTCCGATACTCTGCACCCAATGCAATGATATTCAGGCAGTTTAAGAGTGCTTTTCTATTTTGATGTTGTGATTGTGTGCAACTGTTTATGTTGCAATACACAGCAAGTGACTGTACTCCACTGTGAACGAGAATCACTCACATTAATGGCTTGTGTTGATGCAGTAATGTGAATATAATGTGTTGATGAACAAATCGAACGGAAAGATAAATCGTGAAGAAAATGGCAGGTTGCAGAGCAAAATGTCTGCCTCCAGAAAACATCACAATCAGAGCTGTATTGTGCTCTCTATTGACTGCTTTTGTCCTATGACATTTAAACGAATGGAATGATATCAAATAATTTATCTTGAATTTCAAGAGCAACCAATTAGCTAGCAAGGGCCCTCGACAACTCTGTCAAAGACACTGAAAGATGATAGAAATCTTCCCTTAGATCTTTTTCAGCCTGATAACTGAACAAGATGACCATCTTTCAAGGCTCCCTTCCTTATAATGGGCTCAAAAAACACCCAAGAGAAGCGCATTGCATCGCCTCGGGCTTTCGCTGCTCTCTCTGAGCTGCGTTCTTCACAAGGCAATAGACAGATGTGAGTTCTCAGAATCAGGCACACAAACGAGCGAATAGACGGCTGTTAATGTCTGATAATCAGCGCTGGTTCTGAGATGGGTGTGGTTTTCAAAGGTGGACGTGGCTGTTTGATGCTAGAGGCTCTCCTGTTATTCTTTCATTATTAATGTATTCTTTTCTTTATTTATTTATCAATTCCTCCCTCCGCAGCCCAGGCTACACAGACCCCTTAACATACACACGGTGGCTGCCAGACCTTATTAAAGGTGACATCTTTTAAAAAGCCTTATGCATCTTTAAAACTCATTAGCGATTGCAAATACAATCTGTTAAGCATAGGAAACGTCTGTTTTCACGCACTCTGACCTCTGTAAGCACATAACTGTCACAATACTGTACTGCGATCCATGTCTACTGTTGTATTCTCTACTTTCAAAAGTGATATTTAGGGATTGGAATCCATTAAGAGGCGTATAATTAAAGATGAAGGAAGCTGAAAGCTTTTTAATCACACTTTTGTCCTTCTTGCTATTTTTATCACAGTGGTACAGATACTGATAGATTCCACAGCAAATTAGCTGACAGGAGATCTAGCTTATGAAATCATCCTGAATAGAGATGAAATTGTGTTTATTTAAATGTATTAAAGGTAGGGTAGGAGATTTCGGAAAAGCTAGCAATTAGGGTTGTGACGGTGAGGACATCCACTGGTTAATCGACGTGGGACAACGGAGAGTGATGTTGCCTCTTTTCCTCACTTTCCTTCACTTTTAGTGCGCATTTTACTTTCACTTTCAAATAGCGGCAATTCGGCATAAAGCAATTGTTCGTTTTTAGCTCCTTTGAATTCTCCCTCTTTTTCTAGATTTCCTTCATTTTTAAATAGCTTAAAAGTGCTGTGTTCAATGTCAGTTGCTTGAATGCAACAATAAAATACAACATCAAACTCACTTTAGCCTATAGCTACAGTATATAAAACATTATAATTTTTATTAACAAAACAAATAAAAATACACCATGCTATAGGACAGGCTATGCCTAATATAACATATTAGTTGCAATTGCAACAGAATAGAACATAATGCAGTGGCATTTTACCTAGTTGAATCACTTTTAACTTGACTTTAAAAATGAGGTGCGCATGATGCAAGACAGAAAAAAAAGCCAGTTGTGATGTAACAGCTGATGTTGTTCATATAACAAGCCAAATATTATATTATGATCTTGATCGTATATATCGATATCGCCAACAGTGCAGCATTTCATATTGCAGCACACTGAGGTTTTTAATGCATAATCCAGAGATTTCTGTGTCACATGCTCAATCATGATGGGTATGACACGTATATGTGTTGGTATGTGACAGAGTGTGTTCGTGTGACTATAAATAATAGACATTGTGAGCAGAAGAGAGAAAGTGTTTTGGCTCCATTTTCATTGTCAGATTAAAATCCGTCAGGATGAACCTGTCTAAACTTCTGCAACACTGAAGCATCTCTCTATCAAAAATGAACACTAGCACCAGGCACTTATCGATTAATTGCATTGATTCAATATGAGCTCCATATTCATTTCTGATTAAATATTCATAAAGAACAGCATTTGAAGGGATGTGGAGAGGAAAAATAATGTCAAACAGAAGAGCATTACCCCATCACAATAACTCAAATTCACACGCTCATGCATTACGAAGAGGGCACATGTGCATTAGAAAGCAAGTGAGCATGCACTCTGGATGGCTCTGCGGCCGGCCGGCGGACGAGCTGTAAATTGGAGTGACTCTATAAACAGCAGTGTGGGAGGCGGTCGAGCCAGAGATCTCTGGGGAACATGCTACACTGCACAAATGAAACAACACAACATCTCGACGCCGACTCTGCTCAGTGTAGTAGCATCCTAGCGTGATTAATGACGGAGCCAACACAGACCTCCTCCAATGCAAAGCTCAGATCCTACAGATACACAAATGAGCATTACAAATTCAAAATTACACTTAATTGGAAGCAGTGCACTGACTGAAGCTCACCTAGCAAATGTAGTTTGTAACATGAAAAATGAGCCAATTATATATCACGGGTCAGCTTCGATATTTCAGTTGCATACAGTCGAAGCTATTTACTTTCTTAAGACACTATGGCGGACTTATTTGGAACGACTCATCTGTGAGTCTGTGTGAATTAGTACAAAATGTTATCTGAAACTGCTTTTCTTTCGTGTGCACCACAACTATAAAAAGCCATTATTAATGGAGCACTGATATTACGATTCACCATGGCAACAGTTCCCGCCAAAATGCCATCTGCATACTTCAGAACTCAATACAAATGTAATTCTTCTCAGTATTATAATATCACAGCTGAAAACTGGCAGAACATTAGATTAATTAATTAATAGCTAATCATTTTATAGTTTCTCATGGGCAAAAAATATATCTAAAATAATAATATTAATAATAATATTTTAAGTGCTTTTTTCTAATTTTACAAATTATCTGTCAATGCAGTAAGAAAAATACGTCAGTGGCTATTTACACTAAGTAGAATTGACATACTTTCTTAGCGATAGATCCTATTTACAGTAGGCTAAGTGCAAGTAGCTCTGGATGTGATTTACAGAAAAAATGTACAGTGAAAATCGTGATATATTCTATTTACCATGTAAAAGTAGAAGTTCTTTGCAACAGGCTAAGTGTAAATAATAATTAGATGCTAGTTATACTTTATACTTGCAGATATATTTGCACCTCAGTATTGTTATACATTAACAGGATGCAATAATAACAGATTGTAAATTATATTTATTACAATTATAAATAGTTGCATCATTATTAAACACTCATTAGGCACTTTACCTCTACTTTTAGAACATTTTGTTCATTTTTATTGAAAATAAATTATAATGTGACGTGACTGGAAAAGTGAGAAGAACGAGCTCGGCAAAAATCGGACTCTAACCCAATCAATCGTGTTATAAGCTAGTTTTCCGTGCCCAAAACATTACTGCCTGCACCATTGAAGCTGTTATTCGCATGTGTCGTATTTAACCTGATGTGTCGATGGAGGGCGGAGCTACAGTAGATTCGCACTTAGTAGTGTACACTTAATTTAGATCCCCCAGGAAACAAGACTAAGTAATTTAGATAATTTTCTTATATAATATAGAAAATCAATCTTTATTTTATATTTTCTTTTTAAGATTTGTACTTGGGGGGGAAAAAGAAAGAAGAAAAAAAACACTTAGTAAGAAGAGCATTTTTTCAGCGTGCATTAATGAAGTGTTTAAAAAGGGGGAGGAAACCGAAAGAAACTCTGGGTTTATCGAAGAAAACCTGCTCCTGACCAGGTCAGGTTCATTGAGTAAATTACCATAGAAACTGACTCTGAGTATAAGATACCTCTCTTTCAAAAACGGGCTTGACTTACCCTGCTTTCTCAGGTTTGACAAACCTCCTATTCTGAAACAGAAAACCTTCTAGGCAGTGTAACGTGACATCTATATATAATAAAATAAACATCCTTCATGTTCTTTCCTCACGGAGTGTCCTGTTTGACTGGATTTTGAATTTCAGAAAGTAAAATGGGTTGCGAACTAGGGACTGAAATCAATGGCTTCTTTGAAAATTCAATATGTTTCATAATATTGTATGAAATATGAAATGGCTCATGCTGTATGATGCTTTCAACAACAGTATCACACTGTAGCACTATCAACATTATCTAAAACTGATACTATTAGAAACGTTTATGTTAATTAAAATAAATCAAAAAATAAAATACAATATAAATGTAAAACTGATTTTTTTTTTTAACTTTCCAATGAATGCTGCTTGGATTTATTGTGGCTGTGTTTTACAATGATATTGTCTGTTTGTTATTTGAAGAGGTATACAATAAATATCACAATAACCGCTGAATGAACTGACATGTAAGCTCAAGACTGCAGGAATTATTTGCTTCTTTTGTCTGGCTACTCTGCAGTGACTCATGAGGTTTTACCGAAGTCATTCTGCTGAATTCATTTCCCTATGCTCATTTTCAGAGCTGCAGATAGGAGAGTCATGTCATCCTCTTAAAGCACAATGGTGCATTACCTGTTCGTCATTAGACACACCTGATCTGAATCTCTCACCGAAGGCAATCACAGAGCTAAAGATACTTATTACACAGAGAGGGGCTGGCGGAGATTAGGATGCCACACACACGCAGGGAGAGATATCGCAGCCCGTGTTAACGTACTGTATATTCATGAACAACAAGAGCTCTGTGTGGTTTCGTTGACAGCTCATTCCTAACACTCTAGTAAAATATTTTTACAAAGATTATGAGGTTATTGCAAGTAGAGCCCGACCGATATGGATTTTTGGGGGCCGATGCCGATGCCGATATTAACTCGAAAATAGCCGATTTATAAGCCGATATTTTGATTTTGAAAGTAAACTGGATATTAGACCCATTTCCTATAAACTGCACTTACACAACATTGAATAGCAAAATATCTACCTGTTCTATGTATGTGGGCTGTATAAACCATTTTCCAGAAGGGATTTATGTAAAAAAAAAAAAAGCCTTAGATTACGGTCTCAATGACTAAACAATTGCACATCAAAAGTATATATTTTTTAATGATCAAAAAACAGTCTGGTTTTAAACATTTAACACTTTTACTTTCTTCCAGCTGAAGCTGGTTTTAACAGTCTGTGTGTGTACTGTAAATAAATTATAATACTAAAGTTAAAGTATTTGCAGAAGTAGTCCCACACTTTTGCTGCTACATCATTCACCCTTTTCAGCCATCTGTAGGGCAGAAAGAGAGACATAGAAAGAATAAGCATGTGTATTAATAATATCACCATGTATCATTACTCATGTCATCATTAGAATTATAATAATAATAAACAGGGATCTCCTACATAGGCAAAAATGAGAAATATATATATTTTTTTTATTTGTCAAGCAATAGGTATTACCTACTTATATTTAACTATATTATTTCAACATTTTCCTGTTATGTCTGTAAAGCTGCTTTGAAACAATATGTATAAAAAAAAAAAAAAAAAAAAGCGCGTGTTCAGCTCACATTTATTTACATGTCCCCTCTGGTTTAATCATTTCTTACGCACCTACTGTAGTTACTGTAACTACACTACATTTGCTCTCACAGACATATTCACAATGGACCCGTAGATCTTCTCCTCTTCTCTTTGTGCAGTCTGAATCAAAACATCGTCATGCGCTGGCGAACGTAAAGTTAGCCTACTGTTACCGGAAGATTACGGAATCAGTTCGAAGTTGAATGGTTAACGTTAGTGCCATGAACACACCGCTGTCAATTTTGAGAAGCACCACCTTCAAACAAGTTAATAGCAAGCATTTAAGGGGCCTGCTAAAAAGGAAGCTATATTAGCGTTAGAGTAACATAACCAGCCTGAATTCACCAAATTGTGCTCTGGACCTGAGGGTAGCCTTCTCTTCCTTGCTTCTCTCTTAATTATCATCAGCTGGACTAGCGCTATCGCTCGCTTCTTACAACGGGACAGATACATGTTTGCTGCTGACCGAAAGGAGGAACAACAGACTATTAAAACTCCGTCAACGCCATAGCGCAGCGCAAATCGCGTTGTATCTGAAGGGCAACGCTGAACCCAGCATACCGCGTCCTGTGTGAAAGGACCATTACGCGGTCATTATGTGGGAAACACACCGCAATAGCATAAGAATAATTTTAATGCTAACGTTATAGTTTGACCTCTTATTAACGTTCGCGCTCTTCCACTAATAAACATGGTATTAGCTTTGTGGCTAATCTAATATAGCAATGCATGAGCGGCTGTAAGTGATGTTGCAGAATATTTAGAAGTGATAATGATAGGACCGTTAGCTAGAACTACCACACCGTTTTTATATACAGTGTATGAACTAAATCTACAATCATTTCACATGACGAACGACAGACTCACCTGGGTGGCTTGGCTGTCCTTCTGTAGTGAATTTCTGGCGCTGTTGTCAACTCTGGAGTTGCAGACCGCCCTCTGGTGGGCAAAGTATGCAACACTCATAACATGAGTGAAGCATGAGACTCTGTTTTTTCATGTTTCATCGGCCGTTATAAACGCCGATGCCGATTTAAATGCAATTAGCTCATATCGGCCGATAATATCGGCCGGCCGATATATCGGTCGGGCTCTAATTGCAAGTCAGTGTTTACCTAACATACTTCTGCTTATCTGTGCTTGAGTGTCATACAAAATCAACCTCATCAGCCGTCCATTAAAATTTTTACATATGTCTGATACCATAACTCCATACCTCGCGAGGCTAATCTAAACTGAAATACAAAATAAAAAGCAATAGCCACAAATAAGATTTTTAATACTGATATCAAAATCATCATGAATATATTATGAAATAACGAATGTCATTTTATGGCAAACAGCATTTATGTTCTAGTTCACACTAACAACATGAACACATAACGTATAATTAATATTGAGTAATTAGTACTTTAATCCCTGCCAATAATGCTCCATTAACAAAAATAGTCCCTATCAAATCGAAATCAAACTTTGCATCTCCAGGCAACATGCAGTACTATTTTATTTAGTTCCTTGATTTTTTAACAAACTGGTTAAGTGAATAATGCAATGACTCATTCATTAAAACAGTCAATCAGTGTGCTTCTAAAATAAAAACATAAAATAAATAAAAAAAACATTTGAATGAATGAACAAATGAATCAACAAATGAGTTAAAAAGACAGAAACTTGTTGCTACCTACTGACGTATTCATGTAAAATGTAGAAAGAGTCACGAAAAACCCACTAATACACAGACAGTGAAAAGTCCCAACAATGTGCAACATTTTCACCTACTTGAACTTAAAGCATCGTTTAAAACCTACCCTTTTTTTCTCAGGCTTACTCATAATTTGGTGTTATTTTCTATGCATCTCTTTAATTCTAGGGTTTGCAGGCTTCGTTTTTTTAGTTTTCCGTGATTTTTTTTATTTTTTTTATTTTTTTTTATTTTTTTTATTCTTTTAAGTTACTGGATTGATTACTTGTCATGTTCTGTTTTACTATGTGTGTATTTTCCTGTGCTTGTGAAGCACTTCGGTCAACATTCGTGTTGTTTTAAGGAGCTATATAAATAAGCTTTGACCTTGACCTTGACTTATTGAATTTTGTGTAACTTATGAAAATGAAGCTGAAATCAAATCAGTTAAATTATTTTTGATGGGCACATTTGGAACGCCGCTCAACATCCAAACTGCAATTTAACAAATCGCCCAGCCCTATTTACTGTACATCAATAAACTTTAATTTAACCTGGTTACACTGACTGCTGTACAATATTCTAGAAATGAGCTGTATGTAACCAGAATCCCCAATGTGCCAAGCCTGCAGCACAATCAGCGGTGCTAGGAGAAACACAGCTCTAATTCACTCTCAAGTAAATGACTGCAGCACCAAAGTATGGAAATTAGACCCTCAGTGGATGTGCCGAAGGAAACACAAGAGCAAAGAATTAGGAAGAAAAGACATAAATAAAACACACCGCATGCAAAGCAATCAAAACCACTTTGTTCAAAACACTCATATTTTACCCACGCTCACTGGCTTTTAAAGACTTCATCATATTCGCTCGTAATATCTAGTTTGATACAGCTAATTGTGAATTCCACACCCATAATGCAAAAAGGTTCAGCCTTCCCACAGGAGATAACCAGATGTAATGGTATGCTAATGACTAGCACATTGCTAGGCGTCTCTACTTAAGACAGACTCCCCTCTGGTCCAAAATCTGTCGGACCGCAAGTCCTCCGCACATTCATATCCCAAGCGAGTCAAAACAAAGTAAAAAAGTTGCGTCTAATGCTTCAGGAACACATGATAGATGCTCCGTCATTTAATATCACCTTGTTGCTCATCAATCACCGCTGACATTTAGCAAGTATCTCCTCCCTTTCCCAGAGAGAAGCCTTCCAGGGTTTTACAATGACAGACAGAGCTCGGCTAATGAGTTTCTAATGGTGCTGGATTATACAGTAGTTTCCAGGTAAGACTCATCCAAGCCTCTAATCACATAATATGAGTCTGATGAAGGCCTCATGCGCGACAACTCCCGCCGCGTGCTAGCTGTGTCATTGTTC